>NC_137007.1:29052164-29094664 GCF_032717465.1 Coenobita brevimanus | reverse complement strand
GGTAAAAAAATAAAAAAAAAAGTAATGTTGGTATTACAGTAACTCACTTGGATGTTTAAAGAGCGAGTGCTTTAAATTGGTAATAGCTACTGGGGACATAATTGCAATAGCAGAGGAAGAGTGTCATGTCTGCTTATTGATATTGTTAGGTTAAACGTGTACTAAAAACTTCTTTGGTGTAATGCAGTATTGTTGGTGGCGGAAATGGTGTAGGCCTATTAAAAAATCGTTGTACTGCAAACTTATACTGTTTTCAGAGCAGACGATTCAAATCTTTGCGATGTATACTTACTGCTGGTGGTAGTGGTAGAGAGGAAGTGTTGTCCAAGTGGAAGCAGGAGCTGGACTGACGTTTGCCTTGATAGGTCCCTATTCTTATCTTGTAGCAGTACCCCTAGCCTCGCCCAAAGGTGACGTACGCAGACTTGATAACAGATTAGCGTTGGTGTTAGTTATGAAATGTGATAATAAGACGCTACTGGGTGTTACATGACCACTTACACGCATAAGCACACATACCGGTACATACGTACATTATCTTACATACATACATACAGTACATGCAGTCTCGTCCACGTACACACCCACTTACACACATATGGACAATTTTCAGACACACACACACACACACACACACACACACACACAGTCTTTCTCTCTCTCTCTCTCTCTCTCTCTCTCTCTCTCTCTCTCAGCCGTCAGTGGGGGTAAACCCGAATAAATCCTTCCGTCTCTGGGCTGGATTTTCGCTGCAATAAACGTACCACCCACGGCAAACCACTTCTATGCCATGACGTATATAATGTTCAGGTCTTGCTAACACCAGACAATCTTTTCTAGGAGGGCCTTTTAGAACGTAGAGATACATATGCAGTTGCTTCATTAACCCCTTCAACCCGAGGACGTATTTTCAGTTTTATCCATGCTACCTTTAGACATTTGTGATATTTTTAAAACGTCAGATGGTTTTATTCACCTCAGTAGTAGCTTCCCATCATTACAAGGTTAACCTATTCTGGCTGACATCTTTTATATTTTAATCAATGCTGTCACTAGACGATTTTATTTTGATTACCAGAGAACTTTTCGACCAAAGGGAGGTACAGAATTATAGTGTTCATTGAGCCCTTCAGCAAGAGAGGTACGCGATTCACGCAGCGCTCAAAGATATCCATAGAAGTACATTGAAGTAAATTGTGTGCCAGAGGAATGTCTAAAAACAAATATGTGACTTGTAGCCTTCATGAATCTGAACACGGTGCATGATAGAGTGGATAAGTATGCATTATGGAGGATTTTACGGGTAGGCGTTAGAGACAAGGAAAACACCCACACATTCTTGCTGATTACAACACAACCTACGTTTACACCCATCTCTCTCTCTCTCTCTCTCTCTCTCTCTCTCTCTCTCTCTCTCTCTCTCTCTCTCTCTCTCATTACCAAGGACTTCAGTACCGTTAATGTAAGCTATATAAGGGTCATTAAGGAATATAGATAAGTTATGCCCCATTCCAGCCTTCACACACACACACACACACACACACACACACACACACACACACACACTAGAACCAATAAATATCTGGAAGTATTAACATCACTCAAGGTTGAGGGAAGGCCGAGAGTAGGTTTTCCTTTATTTATTACTTTATATTATTTTATTTATGTACATAGTGGGGGTGTACAATTATGGTGACTTATCCCTTTACACTTTCAGCGTTACGAACTGAAGTATGATGATGATGATAATAATGATAATAATAATGATAATGATAATAATAATAACAATAATAATAACAATAATAATAATTTAATAATAATAATAATAATAATAATAATTTGGATGAATAATGTTTTTTTCAGTATGTATCTGTTTGTTTATTTATTTATATATTTGTTTCTTTACATGATACAAAGGTAATTAATTTTGTTTTTTTATAGTTAGAGCTTAATCAAGACTTTAATAACTCATACATTACTTGTTTACTGTAAACTGACTATTATGGCAATACACTGTATGTTCAGGAGTACATGTATGCAGTAGATTTAGGAGTTACAATTTGAGCGATTAAGGTGCTCTCCAGACACAGGTATACATGATGTCCCAAGAAGCGTGTGCCGTACCGTACTTCATTAGATTAGCCAATTAATTTTGATTACCAAATATTTTATCAACTTTGGGTCAGTTCTCAGCCGCTATGGAGGTGAAATATTAGGTGAAGTTTGTCCTCGACTGAAGAGGAGCGGTGTTCAACTAGACCTTATTTTGAAGTCGCTGACTGAGAGAGTTTGTTTTTAAAAGCACTTTCTGTGGACGATGGTGGGGCCTATCTCATCGTACTCTTGCCTACTAATCCACATCTGCTTGAACGTGGAAATCGAGGCCAGGATGGACCCGCCAAGCCAGATGGAATATTTGCGTTTTGGGTGAGCGATGATCTTGATTTTCATGGAGGGCGGTGCCAGGGCGGTGATCTCTTTCTGCAACCTTTCCGCAAATCCAGGGTACATGGTGGTGCCGCCAGCTAGCAAGGTGTTGGCGTATATGTCCTCATGAACTTCATTGTGGCAGCACATGATGGAGTTGTACATTGTCTTGTGAATTCCAGCTTTTTCCAGTCCCAGGAAGGATGGCTGGAAGAGTGCCTCAGGGCAGCGGAACCTTTCATTGCCTATTGTGATAACGTGACCGTCGGGAAGCTCATAGGATTTCTCCAAGGTCGTAGAAGAAACAGCAGCGATCAACTCTCGCTCAAAGTCGAGAGCCACGTAGCATAGCTTCTCCTTGATATCACGGGCAATTTCTCGCTCGGCTGTTGTAGTGAATGTGTAGCCTCGTTCATTTAGGACTGTCATCAGATAATCGGTAATATTACGACCAGCAATGTCCAAACGTATGATAGCATATGGAATGGCGTATCCCTCATAAACAGGGACAGTATCGGACACATCATCACCAGAGTCCATGACAATGCCTGTAATGCGACCAGAAGCGTATAGTGACAGCGCGGCCTGGACACTTGCATACATGGCCGGGGTATTGAAGGTCTCAAACATGATCTCAGTCATCTTTTCCCTGTTTTCCTTGGGGTTGAGTGGAGCCTCCGTCAACAGGACTGGGTGCTCTTCTGGTGCAACACGCAGCTCTTTGTAGAAAGTGTGATGCCAGATCCTCTGCATGTCGTCCCAGTTAGCGATGATACCGTGTTCAATGGGGTACTTCAGGGTGAGGATCCCTCTTTTGCTCTGTGCTTCATTGCCTACATAATGTTTCGTTTCCATCCCTACCACCACACCCTGAAAAAAAGAGAGGTCTAAGTTATTCTTGGAATAGCAAGAAGTTCACTTACCATAACAGGACTAAAACTATATTCATTCATAAATGTCTCAGACCAGTATCATTGTCAGCTTACAAGGGTGTGTAGCAACGCTTCCATTTCAATCTATTTGTGTATTTCGTGCCTTAATATTCACTTGTATTTTATTTATGCAGACTGTTTCGATAGTACGAATAATAAATTACGTACAAGGAAATGGCAAACTGTGATATGCAAAATAAATCTCTAAGGAAGAGATGCGAAAGAAACCCCTTAGTTGGCGGGAGTTTTGATAACCGGATAAGTTTGCTCACGTGATGGCGGGGACGGCCAACAATTGATGGGAAGACAGTCCTGGGTGCGTAGTCCCCAGCAAACCCAGCCTTGCACATGCTCGATCCATTGTCCACAACCACGGCGCTAAGCTCATCACACATCTTACTGAGGAAATATACGTTACTAAGAAATTATCGCGTTAATAACAATCTCTGTCTTTTTCACTGTAAACTGCTTTTGTACCCGTTAATCTGTCAATGGCCAGACGCCTTAAACCAAGAAGGGGTGGCCACGAACAAATTAATTCCATGTCACCTTGTTGTCTGCCATCAGGTTGTCCTTCCTTCAGCTCCCACCACCCTCATTCATACACCTCTTCACCCCACCTCCCCACGGGTCTCCCCCTCCACCTCACATGCATACACCGACCGTCCTAGTCAGTTTCTCATTCTCCAGTTTCTCCACATTGCCAAACCATTGCAAGATTGTACATCTCATACTTTCCAGGACATTCGTAGATGCAGGGGCAGTTCCAGTTTAATTGCAGGTTATGTGAAAAATATTGTCCAAAAATTATTTCGAGATGTTGTGATATCCTACTGCCGTGAATTGATCAAATGAAGAATCATAGCCACATCGCCCACTACTCCCCTTTACACCATTTCCACCCTTCTCCAATCATTTGACGACTTTTTTTTTTACGTAAGATGAAATTAAATATAGAACAAGAAAAATTATACACCTGAGTACAGGTGTCCTCCACTCATAAAAAATCTTTAACAGTTGGACTTTAACTGCTGTGGGTCGAAGTTTGAGGGGGAACTAATCTGGGGAAGCAAGTTCCAAAGAGAATCCATTCGGGGATGAATGAAGTGCAAAATACGACAAACCAGCAAGACCCTCAGTAATAATTAACTGCTGTGCTTACAATAATCCCAGTATTAGCTAAGATCCATTACAAATATAGCCCCTCACTTAGTCACCACTTGTCGCGTCCTCTTTTCCGCTCTCTCCTTCAACGGAAATGTTGCGGAGACGTCGCCACTTACCTACCCACACCCTACACCCCAGTTCCACCCCAGAATCCCTTACCTCACTCCTCACTCCAACCCAACCCACCTCCCCCTCACCAACCTCCCCCCACCCCCACCGCCACCCAGACCCCCGACAAGGACACAGTGCTATCAGTGGCACTCTAGGGGGCTGGTTGGAAACGTTGGTGCTTTATTGTTCGTCGCGGTAAACAGGAAATCACAGTTATTCATGAGCACTTCTGGGAGTATTGTCATCTTCAAATAATAAACACTTAATCTTTGGTACAGTGTCTTGATTTCAGAGTTCTGTGATTTGTTCCAATGAAAGAATTATGCCCATATGAGGAAAAGTTGTTTATACAGAAGATTCAGCAGTTTTTTGCCCGACTTGGGTGCCGTACATGAAGAGGGTCCAGTTTCAGCCGGAAATGTTATAAACTGTGAATTTGAAGCATTTCCATATTTGGGTATACTTTTCCCCATTGTTTAGTACTGTTTGTCAAGCATGCCATTTTGGTTCTGACATAGTGTAGTTTATTATTATTATTATTATTATTATTATTATTATTATTATTATTTTTATTATTATTATTATTATTATTATTAAACGAAAAGTTAACATTAAGTGCTGCATTAGCGTAAATGATATGCATAAAACAGGCTTGTGTTGTGGACCATAAATATGCAGTTGAGAGAAGGCAGACCAGGGCTTTATAAGTAACATACAAGGGAAGATTAAGATGTAAACCACAAAGAAAATCATCAAGGAAGAGGTATATATACCGGGGAATCTTCCAAGGCCTTGAGAATGCCTTACCGTAACCCTGCATAAATGTCAACTCTACCTGGGGACTTATAGTTATTATTTCGACATAATTTGCACCAGTAACATGCAAGAGGATACTGAGATTTAACGTGCAGAATAAATCGCTAAGGGAGGGGTATTACGAACGATCAGAACCACTTCGAATACGACTCCAATGCACAAAATCGAACCTTACCTGAGATTGCGTGGTGGTGCGGTTGTGGAGGTGGGGGTGTGGCCGGGAGACTAAGGGACAAACTCCCCTGATAACACCCACCCCTTATCTCCGGCCTTATCACCGCCCCAAACCCGGTCAGGTGGTGTGGTGGTGTTCGCTGATCGGTTTAGGCCGAGGTTACGACGTTGACAGTTAATTAGACCATGACGCTGGTGACGTTCTCTCTCTCTCTCTCTCTCTCTCTCTCTCTCTCTCTCTCTCTCTCTCTCTCTCTCCTTGTTAATTCCTTTAGACTGTGCTTGGTGTTTAATGCAATGTGATAAGTACTCTGTCTGCTTGTCTGTCTGTCCGTCTGTCTTCAGTGTTACTAATGTGTACAGTGAAGTAAGGATTATAGTACATCTATCTTGTAATGAATAATATATGTCTTTTTTTTTATTCTTGTCTCTTGAATTTGATTATTAGATCACGGACAGAGTATTATTATTATTACTACTACTATTTTATAGGGTCTGGCCAAAGACTTGAGAGCCCGTTCCCTATGGAAGAGCTTTTCTCCCACATGTTTCACACCATATGTCACCACTTCAACATTAGTACTCACCCTCCGTATTGAATACATGCTAGAGCTCTTTCAGAGATAAAAGGTGTGGTGGAAGTAGCAAGGACAGGTGTGGTGGAAGTAGCAAGGACAGGTGTGGTGGAAGTAGCAAGGACAGGTGTGGTGGAAGTAGCAAGGACAGGTGTAGTGGAAGCAGCAAGGACAGGTGTGGTGAAAGAATCAAGGACAGGTGTGGTGGAAATAGCAAGGACGGGTGTGGTGGAAGTAGCAAGGACAGGTGTGGTGGAAGTAGCAAGGACAGGTGTGGTGGAAATAGCAAGGACGAGTGTGGTGGAAGTAGCAAGGCTGATTTTATGGCATGTCGATGGGTCTTGTAGAATATCCGTGGTGTATTTCAACGAAATAAAATTATAATTGTTCTCTGTCGGAGTGTTGGATCAGAACAATCCTTTCAGACAACATCACCTGACCATCCCCACTCCTCAAATACACGAGTACTATGGAGCATTAAATCCTGCAAAGGTGCTGGAGAAAACCATCCCTCAGATCCTAAGTCTTGGCCCATTTATTACATGTCATAATATTAGACTGATTGCACGAAGATTGTGCTTTAACACTATTATAACTGTCCTGTATGACTTAAGTTATGCTGAATAATAGGATTTGAAAAATCTGCTAATGCCCGGAATTTCAAAAAAGTTTATTTGAATGCGGAGTATGAGTGATGACTGTACCGTAGAACTGGGAGTTTGTAGATGTAGTCATAGCTCGGATGTGTCACGTGATGAAACCTAAAAGACGTCGCTGCAAATATTTAAAGACAGTATGTCGTTCAGAGTATTATAAATGCAATCCGTACTTGTAACAGCCTGACACACACCACACTATTTATTAGATGAAGTTTAACATGATAAGGCATCTGATCATCTACCAGAGAAAGAAACAATGTAAGTGTATTCATAGACATATATACTGTCCTCTATGAGAGACAGACAGTACGCTGCGAGAGAAGGAATGAAAGTAAAAGACTGGCTGACAAGAGAACGGAGAAGCCGGAAGAGAGATGTTCGACTGAGTGTACAAAAGGGCGAAGGTGAGTGAGAAACTGAAAAGAATGTCTGCGAAGTAAGTGGACTTTAGAAAGAAAGAACGAGTATGAGGGTGAATGAGAGAGTTTGAGATCCTGCTGCGAAGTGAATCGATAAATAAGATTCTGGAAACTGTATAAGTGTGTCAGGGAAACAGTAAGAGTGTTTGAGTGAATGAGTTAGAGAAAATGAGCGAGGGTACGAGTGAGAAAATGTAGGTTAATAGCTGTCATTTTGATAAGGCGAGTATTAGAGTGAAGGAAAGAGAATGTGAGTGTGAATGTGTGATAGTGTTAGCGTGTTTGTATCAGAAAGAATGAGTGCAAGAGTGTCTAGGTGAGATTTAAACAGTGAGCGATAATGCAAGAGTGAATGAGTGTGTATGAGAGAAGAGTAACTGAATGTGAGAGTGAATAAACGTGTTTATGAACGAGTGATAATGTGAAAGTGAACAGCAGACTGTGAGGGAGTAACTTTCCTGGTTAGTATTACAGTGTAAGAGATTAAGTAGGTATTGGAAAGTGACAGTGATGGCGCGAATGTAAGATTGTTAGTGAACGTGAGTGTCTGAGTAAACTATTGTGAGCTAGTGTGAGAACTTGAGCGAGCTGTATAGGGCCCGAGTTGGTGAAAGAGTGACCGTTTGGTGGGTATGAATATGAGAGAGAGAGAGAGAGAGATAATGTATGTATGTACGTATATGTGAGTAAAAGGCGTGTTTTCATAAACAATTTCCTTATTACACCGTATGCATTATTACACATTACAAAGCCTATTCATATTTAGCATGTGTCGACAAACAGTGTCTTAAAACAAGGGAAAGAGACCAGAAAATAATGTGTCGCATCTCTCCTGATTATGACCCTCTGAGATGACCTGGATTATCGTCTGACTTGATTTCTTTATGTTTATGCAATATTAGTGGTCATTTTTTCTGAATTCTTCTTCGCTTCTTCTAGAGCCGCGCCCACATCAAATGCTTGCTGTCACAGGCGGGCGTTTTGCATCACTGTTGGCCAAAGAAGTCCTTGTCCACAAAAGTCCCCCTTGGAGGCACCCGTGCCATGCAGAATTTGGTGTGGAGCAGCCTAAAATTCATCTTATATAACTGAAGCAAAAAATAGCAGTCCCTTCTCTGTATCCATCTACTTTATACTCGCTTACAAAACAATTGTGAATACTGTGTGTGTGTGTGTGTGTGGATAATATTCTTACTTGTTCTCGTGTTCTTGAACTCGAAACTGACAAGAAACTTAACACATTTTTTAGAAATAAAACTACTCGGTTTATGGAAATTTCATTTTATTTGTGTATTGGTAGCACTTAAAGCTTTAATTTATCATGTCCAGGTAGTTTGTATTTAGAAGCACTTCTTGTGAACAATGGACGGGCCTGACTCCTCGTATTCCTGTTTGCTGATCCACATCTGCTGGAAGTTGGAGAGGGAGGCCAGGATGGACCCACCGATCCAGACGGAGTACTTGCGCTCTGGAGGAGCGATGATTTTGACCTTCATGGCAGATGGTGCAAGGGAGGTGATTTTCTTCTTCATCCTGTCAGCAAGGCCGGGGAACATGGTGTTGCCGCCAGACAGCAAGATGTTGAAGTACAGGTCCTTTTGTATGTCCAAATCACACTTCGTGATGGAGTTGTGGGTGATCTCGTGGATGCCAACGTTTTCCCGATCCAGGAAAGATGGCTGGAAGAGTGCCTCAGGGCAACGGAACCTCTCGTTGCCGATGGTGATCACCTGACCATCAGGAAGTTCGTAGGACTTTTCCAGGGAGGAGGACTGAGCTGCTGTTTTTATTTCTTCCTCGAAGTTCAGGGCCACATAGCAGAGCTTTTCCTTGATGTCACGAACAGTTTCTCTGTCCTTTGCCGTGGTGAAGGTGTTGCCTTGCTTATTTAGGAGGGTCGTGAGGTAATCAGTGAGGTCACCACCAGCCAGATCCATTCGAAGGATTGCGCAGGAGACAGCGTACCCATCATAGATGGGCATAGTGTGGGACACACCATCACCAGAGTCCATCGCAATACCAGTGGTGCGACCAGAGGCGTACAGGGTTAGCACACCATGGAGGGAAACGTACATGGCTGGGGTGTTGAAGGTCTCAAACATGACCTGGGTCATCTTCTCACGGTTGGCCTTGGGGTTGAGCGGAGCCTCTGTCAGCAGGACTGGGTGCTCCTCAGGTGCCACATGCAGTTCATCATAAAAGATATGATGCCAGATTTTATCCATGTCGTCCCAGTTGCAGACAATGCCTTGCTCGATGGGGTACTTCAGGGTAAGGATTTCTCGCATACTCAGTGCTTCATGACCCACATATGAATCTTTCAGCTTTTTGCTTACCATCAGACCCTGAAAGGAGGGAGCCTCAAGTCATTCTTGGAACCTCAAAAGCTCACTGAAGACATAACAGTTAAAACAAAATCCTTGTGTAAGCATTTTTACGTAATACCTGGGTACTCCTGCTCACCTGGTGGCGGGGCCGACCAACGATGGAGGGCAACACAGAGATGGGAGCATCATTTCCAGCGAAGCCGGCCTTACACGTGCCGGAGCCATTATCCACAACCAGAGCGGCAGCTTTGTCATCACACATTTTTGTGTTGCTGTTGATAGAATTTCATGTAACAAAATAGTTCCTGGCGTTTCGTATTTTAGCATTATTATATATTCTTTAATTCAGATATAATTTCATTTCAAGGTTGAGTGAATGCTGAAAAGAGGGAAATACATGGCGACAGTTAATGTTATTATGAGGGTATTAAGTTACTAAGTCAAAATGTTTTCTCTACCGATGTCATTGTGTCTTAGGCAGCATCAGAGCACCCTCCCTCCCCAGCACAAGCACATTACTAACCCATCAAATTAAAAAGATTAACAACTTCACACCAAGGTACCCTTGCTTAGTCTTGAAAGCTTGCAGATAACGTTGCTTTCTGGCAGTAATGTGATGTCATAGTAGATCATAATCAGCACCATTTCACACAACCAATTATAGATTCATACACTCGTAAGGATATTAATACTTTTGAATAAAACTTAGGCCACACCAGGCTTAGCTGTAATGATTAAGTTGGTATCTATGCATTTATATATATACAGTATATATATATATAGATAGATAGATAGATAGATAGATAGATAGATGTATATATGTATGTATGTATCAGTGTTTAAAAAATCTCAACAGTGCCTGATCCGATACGTACATTGTGTTCGGGTCTGGCAAGAAGTGATTTGATTTGGGTGCAAATTGAGGTTAAGTCAAAGAGAAGAGGTCCAGGAAGCGGCGTTATATGAATGCCTTATCCGATTTGGTTCAAAACTGGAATGTTTTGTGTGTTGGTCTGGAAAGACGTGATTAATTTTGGGTGCAGATAGGTCATAGGTCAACGTCAAAGGTCATGAGTCAAGGTCAGGTCATGAGTCGAGGTCAAAGTCAGAGGTCATGAGTCAATGTCAAAGGTCATGAGTCAAGATCAAAGTTCAGGTACGGTGTTATCTTTTGAATGCTTGATCCAGTGTAGATAAAAATTGGTGCACTGATTGCGCGGGAGGATGGAAAGAAGTAAATTGATTTTGGTTCGGGTAAATAGGTCACGGTCGTGGATTAAGGTCATATTTCGTTGGTAGTACTCTAGGTCCAGTATGACAGTATGGGAGTATGTAACTTGTGCCGTACTAGAAGTTACTATATATGTTATGCCTGATTACCTAAGTACATAAATAAAACTGATTCTCTTTCAACCTGCAAGATGGCTGGACGGTATCAAGTAATGAATGTATTGCAATTCGCATTAGAAACAGCAACATGGCTTCTTTCACAAGTCAAGTTCAGGTTATATTGTATATTACAGTAACTCAGAGAAATTACAATATGATACATAGAATTACATCGGAATATATGATTACAATGACTAGAAAAAAAAAATAAAGACGGAAATATTAATCATTACAAGACAGATGTACCGTAATCTTTACCTCACTGTACCCATTAGTAACACTGCAGGCAGACAAACAGACTGACAGGCAGACAAACAGACTGACAGGCAGACAAACAGATAGAGAAACACTCAGACAAGCAGACAGAGTGTTGATCACATTGCATTAAACACTAAGGCCAGTCTAAAGAAAATAACAAGAAGTTTGTAGTGACTGACGTACTGTGAGCTGGCTGGAGTGTCGCGAAGTGAGGAGGGAATGTGTCATCAGGGTACAGGCTGTATTATCTTATCTACACTCAGCTAACACTTTATCTCTCTCTCTCTCTCTCTCTCTCCCTCTCTGCATCATTAAAGATCTCAGTCTGCTTCTGGATGAGGATAATGATCTTCATTATTAGGTCGCGGACAGAGTATTATTATTACTACTGTTTTTTAGGGTCTGGCCAAAGACTTGACAGCCCGTTCCCTATGGCAGAGCTTTCCTCCTACATGCTGCACACCATATGTCACCACTTCAACATTAATCCTCACCCTCCGTATTGAATACATGCTAGAGCTCTTTCAGAGATGACAGGTGTGGTGGAAGTGACAAGGACAGGTGTGGTGGAAGTAGCAAGGACAGTTGTGGTAGAAGTAGCAAGGACAGGTGTGGTGGAAGTAGCAACGACAGGTGCAGTGGAAGTAGCAATGACAGGTGTGGTGCAAGTAACAAGGACAGTTGTGGTGGAAGTTGCAAGGACAATTGTGGTGGAAGTAGCAAGGACAGGTGTGGTGGATGTAGCAAGGACAGGTGTAGTGGAAGCAGCAAGGACACGTGTGATGGAAGTAGCAAAGACAGGTGTAGTGGAAGCAGCAAGGACAGGCGTGGTGGATGTAGCAAGGACAGGTGTGATGGAAGTAGCAAGGACAGGTATGGTGGAAGTAGCAAGGACAGGTGTGGTGGAAGTAGCAAGGACAGGTGTGGTGGAAATAGCAAGGACAGGTATGGTGGAAGTAGCAAGGACAGGTGTGGTGGAAGTAGCAAGGACAGGTGTGGTGGAAGTACCAAGGACAGGTGTGGTGGAAGTAGCAAGGACAGGTGTGGTGGATGTAGCAAGGACAGGTGTGGTGGAAGTAGCAAGGCTGAGTTTATGGCATGTCGATGGGTCTTGTAGAATATCCGTGGTGTATTTCATCGAAATAAAGTTATAATTGTTCTCTGTCGGAGTGTTGGATCAGAACAATCCTTTCAGACAACATCACCTGACCATCCCCGCTCCTCAAATACACGAGTACTATGGAGCATTAAATCCTGCAAAGGTGCTGGAGAAAACCATCCCTCAGATCCTAAGTCTTGGCCCATTTATTACATGTCATAATATTAGACTGAGTGCACGAAAATTGTGCATTTAACACTATTTTGACTGTCCTGTATGGCTTAAGTTATGTTGAATAATAGGATTTGAAAGATCTGCTGATTCCGGGAATTTCAAAACAGTTTATTTGAATGCGAAGTATGAATGATGACTGTACCGTAGAACTGGAAGTTTGTAGATGTAGTCATAGCTCGGATGTGTCACGTGATGAAACCTAAAAGACGTCGCTGCAAATTTTTATGAAAATGCATAAAACAGTAAGTGGTTCATGTTCGACAGAGAGTATAAAAGACCGAAAGTGAGTGAACAATTGAAAAGAATGTTTGCAAAGTAAATGGACTTTAGAAAGAAAGAATGAGTATGAGGGTGAATGAGAGAAAGTGATTACTTGCGACAGAGCAAATCAGTAAATAAGATTCTGGGAAACTGTATAAGTGTGTCAGGTGAACGGTAAGAGTGTTAGAGGGAATGAGTATGAGAAAATGAGTGAGGGTACGAGTGAGAAAATGTAGGTTAATAGCTGTCATATTGATAAGGCGAGTATTACAGAGAATTAAAGAGAATGTGAGTGTGAATGTGTGATAGTGTAAGCGTGTTTGTATCACAAAGAATAAGTCCAAGAGTGTCTAGGTGAGATTCGTGAGCGATAATGCAAGAGTGAATGAGTGTGTATGAGAGAAGAGTAACTGAATGTGAGAGTGAATGAACGTGTAAATGAATGTGATAATGTGAAAGTGAACAGCAGATTGTGAGGGAGTAACTTTGATGGTGAGTACTACAGTGTAACAGATTAAGGAGGTATGGGAAAGTGACAGTGGTGGCGCGAATGTAAGATTGTTAGTGAACGTGAGTGTCTGAGTAAACTATTGCGAGCTAGTGTAAGAACTTGAGCGAGCTATAAAGGGCCCGAGTTGGTGAAAGAGTGAGTGTTTGGTGGGTATGAATGTGAGTGAGAGAGAGAGAGGGGGGGGGATGCGTGTATGTACTGTATGTATGTGTATAATAAGCGTGCTCTTATAAACAATTTCCTTATTACACCACATGCATTATTACACATTACAAAGTGTATTCATGTTTAGCAAGTGTCGACAAACCGTGCCTTAAAGTCTCTAGGGGAGGGGACCAAAAAATTATGTATCGCCCCTTTCCTGACAAGATGACCTAGATTATCGTCTGACTTGCTTAAGTTTGTGCAATATTAATGTCTTTTTTTCTTAATTCTTCCTCGCTCCTTCTAGAGCCGCGTCCACATCAAATGCTTAATGTCACAGGCAGGCGTTTTGCATCACTGTTGGCCAAAGAAGTCCTCGTCCACAAAGGTCCCACTTGGAGCCACCCATGCCAGGTAGAATTTGATGTGGAGCAGCCTAAAATTCATCTGATGTATCTGAGGCAAAAAATAGCAGTCCCTTCTCTGTATCATTCCACTTTATACTCACTTACAAAACAATTGCGAATATTGTGTGTATGTGGATAAGATTCTTATTTGTTCTCGTGTTCTTGAACTCGAAACTGATAAGAAACTTAACACATTTTTAAAAACTAAAACGACTCGGTTTATGGAAATTTAAGTTTATTTGTGTATTGGTAGCACTTAAAGCTTTAATTGATAATGTCCAGGCAGTCTGTATTTAGAAGCACTTCTTGTGAACAATGGACGGGCCTGACTCGTCGTACTCCTGCTTCCTGATCCACATCTGCTGGAAGGTGGAGAGGGAGGCCAGGATGGACCCACCGATCCAGACGGAGTAGTTGCGCCCTGGAGGAGCGATGATCTTGATCTTCATGGTGGATGGTGCGAGGGAGGTGATTTCCTTCTGCATCCTGTCAGCAAGGCCGGGGAACATGGTGTTGCCGCCAGACAGCATAATATTGGAGTACAGGTCCTTTTGTATGTCCAAATCACACTTCGTGATGGAGTGGTAGGTGGTCTCGTGAATACCAACGTTTTCCCGATCCAGGAAGGATGGCTGGAAGAGTGCCTCAGGGCAACGGAACCTCTCGTTGCCGATGGTGATCACCTGACCGTCGGGAAGTTCGTAGGACTTTTCCAGGGAGGAGGACTGAGCTGCAGTTTTCATTTCTTCCTCGAAGTTCAGGGCCACATAGCAGAGCTTTTCCTTGATGTCACGAACATTTTCTCGGTCCTTTGCCGTTGTGAAGGTGCAACCTCGCTCATTTAGGAGGGTCGTGAGGTAATTAGTGAGGTCATCACCAGCCAGATCCATTCGCAGGATGGCGCGGTTGACAGCGTACCCATCATAGACGGGCACAGTGTGGGACACACCATGACCAGAGTCCATCGCAATACCAATGATGCGACCATTGGCGTACAGGGTTAGCACACCAGGAAGGCAAACGTACATGGCTGGGGTGTTGAAGGTCTCAAACATGACCTGGGTCATCTTCTCACGGTTGGCCTTGGGGCTGAGCGGAGCCTCTGTCAGCAGGACCGGGAGCTCCTCTGGTGCCACACGCAGTTCATCATAAAAGATATGGTGCCAGATTTTATCCATGTCGTCCCAGTTGCAGACAATGCCTTGCTCGATGGGGTACTTCAGGGTAAGGATTTCTCGCATGCTCAGTGCCTCATGACCCACATATGAATCTTTCAGCTTTTTGCTTACCATCAGACCCTGAAAGGAGGGAGCCTCAAGTCATTCTTGGAACATCAATAGCTCAATGAAGACATAACAATCAAAACAAAATCCTTGTGTAAGCATTTTTACGTAATACCTGGGTACTCCTGCTCACCTGGTGGCGGGGCCGACCAACGATGGAGGGGAAGACAGAGCTGGGAGCATCATCTCCAGCGAAGCCGGCCTTACACATGCTGGAGCCATTGTCCACAACCAGGGCGGCAGCTTTGTCGTCACACATCTTAGTGCTGCTGTTGACAGAATTTCATATAAGAAAACAGTTCCTGTCGTTTCTTATTTTAGCATTATTATACATTCTTTAATTCAGATGCAATGTCATTTCAAGGTTGAGTGGATGCTGGAATGAGGGAAATACATGGCGACAGTTAATAAGAATTATAGAGACGATATGTTGCTAAGTCAAAATGTTTTCTTTTCCATTGTCATTGTATCTTATTGCCCGTCCACACGTGCCCTCAAGCATATGTTAAGAACACGGCTGGCAACATGTTTGGATACATGTATGCAGCAGCGTTTGGACAGATGTATGCAAACATGTTTCACTGCAGCTTTGAACACTGGCAGCAGAGGCGATGGGATAAGTGTGTCCATACCAGGCAGTTGAGACCTCATCATCATGTTGCCAACATAATCTGGACGCTGCTGTTCCCATGTTTGCAGCGTGTTCGTTACTGTGTTGCTTACATGTTGCCAGCACTTGTTCGAGCACACGTGTGGACGCACACTTAGGCAGCATCAGAGCACCCTCCCACCCCAGCGCATACACATTATTAACCCATAAAATTCAAATGATCAGCAAGTTCACACCAAGGTACCCTTGCTTAGTCTTGAAAGTTTGCAGAAAACATTTTTTTTTTTTTTTTTGGCAGCAATGCGATGTCATAGTAGATCATAATCTGCACCAGTTCTTACAACCAATTATAGATTCATACATTCGTAAGGTTATTAACACTTTTGAATAAAACTTAGGCCACTGGCTTAGCTGTTTTGATTAAGTAGGTATCTATGCATGTTTTTATGCATATATGTATGTATGTATCAGCGTTTTAAAAATATCATTAGTGCCTGATCAGAATCGGATCAAAAATTGCTTACATTGTGTTTTGGTCTGATAAGAAGTGATTTGATTTCGGTGCATATTGAGGTTAAGTCAAAGAGCAGATGTCCAGGATGTGGTGTTATATGAATGCCTCATCCGATTTTATTAAAAGTTGTCACATATTTTGTGTGTAGGTCAGGGAAGAAGTGATTCATATTGGGTACAGATAGGTCATAGGTCAACATCAAAGGTCATGAGTCAGGATCAAAGGTCATGAGTCAAGATCAAAATTCAGGTACGGTGTTCTCTTTTGAATGTTTGATTCGGTCTAGATAAAAATTGGTGAAGTTGTTGGATGTTAGGATGGATAGAAGTAATTGGATTTTGGTGCGGGTAAATAAGAGGTCACGGTCGTGGATTAAGGTCATATATCGGAAACCTAGTTGTTGTGATCTCTAGGCATCCTGTTGTTTGTAGTCTTTTCGTCCCATACGGTGTTTGCTCCAGTACGACACAACATGCGGGTGTGCAACCTGTGCAGTACCAGAAGTTACTACACATGTTTTTCCTGATTATCAAAGTATATAAATAAAACTGATTGTCTGTCAACCTACAAGATGATTGGACGGTATTAGATAATGAATGTATTAGAATTCGCACAGTAACATGTGGCTTCTTTCACTGTTCAGGTTCAGATTATATTGTGTATTGCATAAACTCGGGAAAATACAGTACGATACACGAAAGTACAAAATATATGATGACAATGAGTAGAATTATAAAAAAAAAAAAAAAGGTAAAGACTGAGATATTATTCATTACAAGACAGATGTACCATAATCCTTACCTCACTGTACCAATTAGTAACACTGAATAAAGACTGACGGACAGATAGACAGACAGACAGACAGATAAGCAGACAGAATATTTATCACATTACACTAAACACCAAGTACACACACACACACCACAAAGCCAGTCAGGAGACAGGACGTGTGTGCTGGGCAATCCCCAGGTCCTGTCCTCCACACTTACTGTCTTTTAACCAGCCCATACACCACTGATCGGGCTAATGTATGGCCCGGCCTGCACTATAGGTGCAGGGAATCTTTGAACGAACGAACGAACCAAGTACACCGGGCTAATGGATGGCCCGGCCTTCACTATAAGTGCAGAAAACTTTAAACGAACGAAAGAACCAAGCACAGGCTATAGAAATTAACAAGAAAATCATAGTGATTAACCTACTGTGAGTAGTGTCGCGGAGTGAGGAGGGGAGTTGTCACCAGGGTACAGGCTGTGTTATCTTATCCTACCCACAACTTACACTTTATCTCTCTCTCTCTCTCTCTCTCTCTCTCTGACAGCTAGTTTTACATTATCTTTTTTCCAGAAATTACTGTAGTTACTTACCTATTAGTCAGTAGTGGCGGACAGAAAAAAAAAAATACTGCTGGCGGGAAAGAACTGTAGATACTATAATTGTTTCACGAAAAATAAGTACATAAACGATTAAGTAAAAAATGAACGCTAGGTGAATAAACATAAGTGCGCTAGTTTTTAAGTTGGTGCTAGACTGCCTGTTTAGCGAGCAAAAGATTGATACCACAACAGTTCGGGGGATTTGAATGTCATTTAAAATATTCTCACCATCTTCAGTACGGCATCATTTCCTTTATGAATACTATTGCTGGACTTTTTCTCCTGTTGTTTCTTCCCCCTTTCTTCTTTCTATTTCCTTTTTTTGTACAGTTTTTCAATAATAAAAGGGTTGAATGTAGCTTTCCCTAGTCCCTTCACTACGAGGGCGTCTTCTAAGCTGAGTAAAATTGGTTGACGTTAGGTAGAGTAAGAAGAATGAAAGGTAATCGGACTGAAAGGGTTAACAGGTTTTCCACAAGACCCCCCGACCCGTCATGAGAAACACCCTTTAATACCATCACACCAGTCCTGAGGGAGACCGCCTTAGCATGTATTCAGTATGGACGGTGGGTATTAGTGTCCAAGTGGTGATACGTGAAAGAGTGTAGGGCCCAGAGTCGGATGCATGAACCCCTTCACTCCGATGGCGTATTTTTAATCGGGCACCCAATGACGTATTTTATTCATGCTCACCCGTCTGTTGCCATGGTCTCTCTCTCTCTCTCTCTCTCTCTCTCTCTCTCTCTCTCTCTCTCTCTCTCTCTCTCTCTCTCTCTCTCTCTCTCTCTCTCTCTTTGTAACTCAAGGAAATGGTATGAAGTTGCAAGCAAAGAGGGCTAATCTTGATACAACCAAAAACTTCTTCACTTACTCTGTTGTAAGTGAATGGAATAAACTCCCTGGGAATGTGACTGAGAGTGATACCATAAATATATTTAAGAGACTGGACATGTATCTAGACGCAATTGGTATCGTTTAGTTAGGATGGAGCAATTATTGCATATTCGCGTCTACATTCTTCTATTTATTAAACACAATACATCTAAACTAGTAATCAACATAGACAATATTTTAGGGCAAATATAATAGATAAATGTTCTATTCATCTGTTTAATATGAAAAAAAAAAAAAATCAGTAAAAAAACAGTGCATGCATAGAGTAAGTATGTGGCTGTATGCCTAAATTCTCCATTTCCATATTATTCTACTTTCTGCCGATCCTATAAAATTCCTTCAGGTTTTTCATTCCTGCAAGGTATTACTTGCTCTCTTGTTTTCTGTACGGCAAATGCCGGAAGGTTTGGATGGTGGGGGAGAGAGCCTTCTGCTATGCTATCCTTTTCTCCTGCTCCTATAATTATAGCACTGTATTTGTATTAAGGCCGAACCGCCTCGTAGGGACAGTAAGGTCTGTGTGTTTTGTGTATCTGTGTAACTTTATGTAACTCTCTCTCTCTCTCTCTCTCTCTCTCTCTCTCTCTCTCTCTCTCTCTCATTTCATTTCATTTCATTTACTTCTTCAGTCTCGACACTGAGATGTAATTGCCTCTGCTAGGTACGTTTCATTATCTATAGCAAGTACTAATTATACCGTACACCTTTCCTGCAACAATTCATTTTTTATGTTATTGGTTACACAGACACTGAATTACATACAGATTTATTCAAGATTTATTCGTCACCTCCCACCATTCTTTTTTTTAATTAAGGCATGTTAGAAAATGTGATAGAACACAAATCCAGGAATCAGAAGCACCTAGCCTTGTACCAGCGGCATCCCCCCCCCCTCACCGTCACCCTAAAACCATCGTACAGAATCAGTAACGAGCCTTTTGTGAGCGCAGTTTCTAGAATTGATCAATTTTCATAGATTTTGTATAGTTGTTGATTCGGTTGATTTAGTAGATAATTGTGTGTATTACATAGAATATGTGTATTACACAGAATATCCATTAATCATTTCCGAGTTTCTGGCGTACATAGTTATAATGTGGCTACAGCCAGGCGATACCAGTCAGCATTGAATAAACTTTGGGTTGTGGAAGGCTAATATTACAAACATATAAAGGTAGGAAGTAAAAACAACAAACAGTGGTTTCTACAAAAATGATGTATTAGGAAAATTATCTACCAATTATAAATTAAGTAAGAGCATAAATACAAATGTTCGCTGGATGGCTATGATGAGAGAGAGTGTGTTTAGAAGCACTTCCTGTGGACGATGGATGGGCCTGACTCGTCGTACTCCTGCTTGCTGATCCACATCTGCTGGAAGGTGGAGAGGGAGGCCAGGATGGACCCACCGATCCATACGGAGTACTTGCGCTCGGGAGGAGCGATGATCTTGATCTTCATGGTGGATGGTGCGAGGGAGGTGATCTCCTTCTGCATCCTGTCAGCAATGCCGGGGTACATGGTGGTGCCGCCAGACAGCACAGTGTTGGCGTACAGGTCCTTACGGATGTCAACATCGCACTTCATGATGGAGTTGTAGGTGGTCTCGTGGATGCCAGCATTTTCCAGACCCAGGAAGGATGGCTGGAAGAGTGCCTCTGGGCAGCGGAACCTCTCGTTGCCGATGGTGATCACCTGACCGTCAGGAAGCTCATAGGACTTCTCCAGAGAGGAGGACTGAGCTGCAGTGTTCATTTCCTCCTCAAAGTCAAGGGCCACATAGCAGAGCTTCTCCTTAATGTCACGAACAATTTCTCTCTCAGCAGTGGTAGTGAAGGTGTAGCCTCTTTCAGTCAGAATGGTCATGAGGTAGTCTGTGAGGTCACGGCCAGCCAAATCCATTCTCAGGATGGCATGAGGGAGGGCATACCCTTCGTAGATGGGCACAGTGTGGGACACACCATCACCAGAGTCCATCACAATACCTGTGGTACGGCCAGAGGCGTACAGGGACAGCACGGCCTGGATGGAGACATACATGGCTGGAGTGTTGAAGGTCTCAAACATGATCTGGGTCATCTTCTCACGGTTGGCCTTGGGGTTGAGTGGAGCCTCTGTCAGCAGGACTGGGTGTTCCTCAGGTGCCACACGCAGCTCGTTGTAGAAGGTGTGGTGCCAAATTTTTTCCATGTCATCCCAGTTGGACACAATGCCGTGCTCGATGGGGTACTTCAGGGTAAGGATCCCTCTTTTGCTTTGTGCCTCGTCACCCACATATGAGTCCTTCTGCCCCATGCCCACCATCACGCCCTGAAAGAGGAGACAGAGAGCATAAGGTCTCTATTGTGTTGCTCATTGGAAATATGAGTAATCATGTGTCTTGCAAAATAGGTTTTACGTTGATACCTAAGTAATCCTTCTAACCTGGTGGCGAGGTCGGCCAACAATGGAGGGGAAGACAGCGCGGGGAGCATCGTCTCCAGCGAAGCCGGCCTTGCACATGCCAGAGCCATTGTCCACAACCAGAGCTGCAACCTCGTCGTCACACATGTTGATGTTTCTGTTAAAAATATTGCAGTTAGAACATTATAACACTGTCACTCATGATAAGTCATTACTTCAAGTTGCCCATTGTAGCCACAGCCAGGAATTCACATCATATTTATCACGAGACTTGATCTGTTTGTAATGAAATATAGTGAGTTGCTGCTAATTGGCCGTTCCCCGTTTTTAGAGGCGAACTATCACATATTGTTCCAGTCACCAGTACGATAGTTTATTTTGTCTCTGCTCTCTTGGAACAGCTTCTTTGCCACCCTTGATATATTCTCATGGTTTTTTCATACACTTTGACTGCAGCAGCCCAGTATGGGTCAAGTGGCCTTCTGCAGTTATTTTTTTTTCTTATGGGCTTGTAACAAGTCGTTTGGATTTATGAACAACTGTGGATAATATAAGAGCTTACGATTAACTCTGGATTACTTGAGAGCTTATGAAGATCTTTGGATTAATTAAGAACTTATGAAGAACTTTTGATTAATCGAGAACTTTTAGAAATCTCTGAATTAACTGAGACAGGTGCTTACTGTTGGATGGAGTTGAGGGTGGCGAGAGATTAGTGATGGTAGGCTGTCAGGGAGTGACTGATACCCGGCTGATTGGGGCGGCTTTATATACCCGTGTGACGTCACGCTGTGGGCGGGTAGATAACATACCAACCTTTCATAATCTACACACCATGGCATTTTTGGTTTTGATTAATTATGGTCGACGATTTCCTTCATCGTTGTCGAAAAATGGCTATATATCCAGGTCAGGTAACTCGATATCGCTGAGTAGGTTCAGAAAGTTTACTCCTTCCACCCGACGACGTATTTTTCTATCTCATTCTCGGTGTTTCCAGACGATTCTCTTCAGCTATGTGAGTCTTCTTGAGTTGGAGGGGTTAGATACAGCCTTCATCAGCCCCTTCACCATTAGACTTCTTCGCTAGCTAAATATAATCGTCAGGTAGAGGCAGGAGTATACTAAAGAATATCATCGAAGTACAGTACTTTGTGTGTTCGTGTGAGTTATTGTTTGGTTCACCGTTTTCTTAGTCTAGACGCCGTAATCCTGAAATGGTAATGCCACAAACGAATCGCCTCCACATCACTCTGTCCTCCGTCATCTGGCTGTTCTCCTTCCAGGTCACATTCCCCCCCCCTCTCTCTCTCTCTCATATACTTCTCCACCCCCTCTCCCATCTCATTTTCCGTCTCCCCTCCCTACACCCCACTCATATACTCTGCCAGTCAGTCTCACGTTCTTCAGTCTCTCCACATGGTCAAGTTTTATCATTCCTGTTTTGATAACCTTTCCTCAACAAGGGGTATGTCATATGCTAAAGAAATTCGTGAAGTGGTAGCAAAATTATATTGTAAAAGACGCGTCGTACTAGAAGGTTAATAAGAAAGTAGTTCTATATATATATATATATATATATATATATATATATATATATATATATATATATATATATATATATATATATATATATATATATATATATCGCTATTTCTGATAATCATATGGTGACCGTACATCTAAACTAAAATATTGACTGTTTTGGATTTTTTTTATTTCTCTGATTAACTTTCCCCAGTTTTATTTTTATTCCTTTTTTCCTCATCTTCTTTCTTTCTTGTGTAGCTTTTCGTAATTCTTCCTGTTCGTTTTTGTCATATGCATGTCCATTTTCGATTTTCTCGTTATCATTAATTTATATATTTTCCTTCTATTCCTTTTTTTCATCTCATTCATCCTCTTTCCTCTTCCTCGTTTGCCTTGTTTTCTTTCTCTTCTTTTTATCTTCATTTACTTTCCTTTTATTTCTCCTTTTCCTCCTCCGGCGCCTTCATACTGGGCGAATATTATCAGGCATTAATAAACTTGTGTACATAAGATACATGGTTGGGATGAAGTATTTGTACGGTCTCTCTCTCTCTCTCTCTCTCTCTCTCCCTCCAGTACGAAAAATTATATAACCTTTATTTTCTTCTTATGTATCTGTACGGCACAAGTACAAGTAACAAGGGAATTATGCCCATTATGTTCCTTGCACCTGCTTAAACATACGTGAGCCAACACATAGTTCTTCATCGTCTCCTGAAAATCTGAAATGGCCAGTGATATATCCGCGGTGACCAGTGCATCCCGGCCATCCCTCTCGCTACACCATTAGTTAGTTCAGTTATCTCGGAAATATTGGGTGGAAGAGAGACACTGGTTAGGGCCTGAATTCCTTATTTTCCCTAACGTTTCGAGCTACAGAAAACCCATCTTCAGAGAGTCTAGGTTCTGTGTAGCCCGAAACGTGTGAGAAAATTAAGAATGCCACCTCTCACCTGTGTCTCTTTCCCACCCAACGTTTTTATTTGTCATTATGGATCGTCAACATACACTTATCTATAACAAATCGTGGGTACCTGTGTTTGTTAATGGCATTGGCCGTGTATTGCGGTCAGTTTAGCCATTGTTGCTCACAGGGGGTTAAAAAAAATATTGTAACTAAACACCAAACGCCGATGTGCAACGACTGTAACAATGTTGTTTTTGTGGGCTGACTCAAATCTCATAATTTGGAAGATAAGGTGTGTAGTTATTTTACCATATAAGGCTTGGAATGTTTGGTCGGTTACTGTTACAAAATTGGTCACTCGTTTTGGTTCTTGCATAATAGATAGTGGGTGATATTACATTGTGTGTGTGTGTGTGTGTGTGTGTGTACTGAGGGTAATTAGTTTTATATGTATAGACAGATGAACAGATAGATTGATAGACAGATAAAATGACTGATTGACAGACGTGTGTGTGTGTGTGTGTGTGTGTGTGTGTGTGTGTGTGTGTGTGTGATATAGTGGAGCTGATATGAGTGTTGTGTAGGTTTTTGATAAGGTTAATTGAAACACACTATTGGGTTTGACAGTGATTTTAGTCCATCCACTAAGGGGGTGTTTCCAGAACTAAATAAAATCGTCTGGTGGCAGTGAGAATAAGACTCGGAATTACTTGGATCGTACTGAAGGGGTTTATTTTGGAATCCTTACTCCTGTATTGACGCATTTGTTTTTCATTTTCTCCCAGTGACCTTACTATCTTTTGAACTTGACCTCATCTTTCAATTTTGAACTTGATTTGTGACCGAACCTGACTTGTGGCGTCCTGATACTTGACTTGTGACTTATTTGACCTATGATTTGAGCTTTGAATTTGACTTGTGACTGAACTTGACCTGTGATTACCCCATACCTGACTTTTTACCTTAATTGACATGTAATATAACCTTTGAACTTGATTTGTGACCTTATTTACCAGTGATATGACCTGTCCTTATTTCAGACACGACTTTACGTGACCTATGAACTTCACCTAAGACTTATGGTCTGAACCTGACATAGGGCAGTAAAGTGAACTTGACCTGCGACCATGCCTCACCTTTAATAATCAGACTTGTAGAACCTGGACAGAACTGTCTGTCCATCTGCCTTTCTGTCTTTCCGTCTACCCATTCATTTATTTATCCATACATCTGTTCATGTCCCTGTGTCTGCCTGTCCGTCTGTCTGTCGATTTATAGATCTATATCTACTCATATGTCTGTCTGTCTGTCTATCTGTTCATAGGTTCTTAGGTTGTTTGTCTCTACATTTACCTATCTATCTATATCTGTTCTTTCCTCCTTCTGTATAGCTATATATCTAACGCCTGGCCCTGCATGTTACCCTGACAAAAGATTCTCCAATTTCTACCTCTACACAACAACAGCCCCTCAAGCCTCAGCACTCCACCTTACTCATATATTTCACTGCTTTCTCCTTCCATCTTCTCGGTCTGCCTCGTCTTCTTCCACTTACTCTGCTCTCATGTACTATCATACACCACTACTTTGTCCCACCAAATGGTCCGGCAATTACCTTCGTATCTTCTCCCATCCAGTCTGCTCTGATGTACACTTTTTTCATATTCTCCTCTATTTTACCCTTCCACCGTACTCTTAGCCTGCTGTTTCTCCCACCCACTCTGCCCTTAGGCGCCATTATTCATATACTCCATTACCTTTTCATTGCATCTGATCCTACATACACCTTCATATACTCCCCTAGCCATCCCTCTCTCATTAACCCTCCTAGGCGACACTATCACTCTCCCATTCCTTCCGTATGACCAAACCTCCTGCCAGTTAACGACCATCATTATCGATCTGAATGAAATCAATTTCCGGCAAGATTGGGAAAGGTGGCACGGAGAGACAAAAGAGTTTGCCTCGTCTGGGTGTATGCATGGAAGGAGCCAGTAAATCAAGAGAGAGAGAGAGAGAGTAATTCTGTGTCGGGGTATTTGCCGGAAGTTTTAGAAGATAAGTGAAGGAATTGTGAAGTGCTTGGTGAGGTCACTGAGGTGTGTGTGTGTGTGTCATAAGGAGGGTATGAGGAAGAGGATAACAAGGGTGGATTGGAGAGATCACCTCCAAATTGTTAATTCTGGGGAAGAAGGCTGCTTTTGGGTATACTTCCTGCTCTCTCTCTCTCTCTCTCTCTCTCTCTCTCTCTCTCTCTCTCTCTCTCTCTCTCTCTCTCTCTCTCTATATATATATATATATATATATATATATATATATATATATATATATATCTATCTATATATTGTTGAACGTAGAGGATGGAAGTAATGCGAGTATAAGTGGCTGGGGAATGGCTGGGAGAAGGAGGGAGGTGAGAAGACAGGAAGAAATCAGTAGGATAGAAGTTGTGGAAGCAATGAAGAAAGTTAAATCGGGGAAAGCCCCAGGAATTGATGGAGTGTGTGGTGAAATGCTGAAGCATGGGGGAGAGATAGTAGTAGAATGGATGTGGAAGATGTGCAGATTGGCCTGGGAGGAAGGTAGAGTCCCGGAGGATTGGAAGTCAGGTATAATTATTCCCTTGTACAAAGGAAAAGGGGAAAAAGAAGTGTGTGGTAATCGTAGGGGCATTTGTCTTCTTAGTATAATAGGAAAAGTGTATGGTAGGATACTTATAGACAGAGTTAGAGAAAGAACAGAGAAATTAGTTGGAGAAGAACAGGGAGGCTTTAGGAAGGGAAGAGGTTGTGTAGATCAGATATTCATTCTTAGATCTTTAGTGGAAAAGTTTCTAGAGAAGGGAAAGAAGTTGTATGCGGCTTTCATGGATTTGGAGAAAGCATATGACAGGGTGGATAGACAAGGATTGTGGAAAGTGCTAAGAATATATGGAATAGATGGGAAGTTGTTGAATGCTGTGAAGAGTATGTACAATGGTGCGAAGGCTGCAGTGAGTGTGGATGGTGAACTAAGTGAATTTTTCTCTTTGAAAGTTGGTTTGAAACAGGGATGTGTCATGTCTCCATGGTTGTTCAATCTGTACATGGATGGGGTAATAAAAGAGGTACAAGGTAGGGTAGTGGATGTTGGAGTGGCCCTGGTGAGAGAGGATAGTGTTTGGAAACTCCCTGTACTGTTGTTTGCAGATGATACTGTGTTGTTGAGTGAAGACGAAGGGGAGCTGCAAGGCTTGGTGGATGAGTTTGAGAGAGTGTGTAAGAAACGGAACCTAAAGGTGAATGTAGGGAAGAGTAAAGTGATGGTCTTTGAGAGAGGTGAAGTTAGTGAATGTACAGCGAGGTTGGATGGTGAGGAATTGGAAAATGTGAGTACGTTTAAGTACTTGGGTAGTGTGATGAGTAAGGATGGAGGTT
Organism: Coenobita brevimanus; assembly: GCF_032717465.1. Classification (NCBI taxonomy): domain Eukaryota; kingdom Metazoa; phylum Arthropoda; class Malacostraca; order Decapoda; family Coenobitidae; genus Coenobita; species Coenobita brevimanus. The sequence continues at coordinate 29,067,821 of NC_137007.1, read as the reverse complement.
TGGAGGATGAAGTGCTTGAAAGGGTACAGCAGGGAAGAAAGGTTGCTGGTTCTTTGAAAGCAGTGATAAGAAACAGGGAAGTGAGCATGGAAGTGAAAAAGTTACTACATGACAGTATTGTGATACCAACTCTAACGTACGGAAGTGAAGCTTGGACATTGTTGGAAGGACACAAGTCAAGAGTGAGAGCAGTGGAAATGAGTTATTTAAGAGGAGCCTGTGGAGTCACATGGAGAGACAGGCTGACGAATGAGGATGTAAAGGAGCGTTGTGGTGTGGATGTGGATGTGATAGGAAGCGTTATGAGGAACACACTGAGGTGGTTTGGCCATATGGAGAGGATGGAGGGTGAAAGACTAACGAAGAGAGTGTATGTGAGTGAGGTGGAGGGGGGAAGAGGGAGGGGGAGGCCGAGGATGAGATGGAGGGATGGGGTGGAGAGGTATATGAGAGAGGGGGGTGTGAGTTGGGAGCAGGGCAGTGAAATGGCGGGGGACAGGGTGACTTGGAGGCGATTTGTTTGTGGCCACCCCAAACGGGATTGAGGCGTCTGGCAATATATATATATATATATATATATATATATATATATATATATATATATATATATATATATATATATATATATATATATATAAATTGGTGGTAGGTGGGGGCGCTCACCATCCACTCACTCGATGTAGTGCTGCTCCCGGGTGTCTGCCCTTTCCTCTCTTCCATCCTTCTTTCCTTCCATCCTCTTCCGTCTTTCTTTCTTTCATTCTTTCCTTGTCCTTCTGCCTACGGGTGACTTTACACTCCCTCTTCTGTCTTTCTTTCCTTCATTCTTTCCTTTTCCTTCTGCCTGTGGGTGACTCTACACTGAGAGACAAGCCAAATGGTTTCCTGTACACAAGGAAACCATTTACTACGCTGGGTGGTAACCATATAACCAAATTTTGGCACCTGGTGGATTAGTGGGTAATTATTGCACTCCAATCGGATTGAGCCGGTGAAGGTTTATATCCAAGGAGTGGTTGGGGTTGACTGCTCATGTAATGCCACTCGGGGATGAGTGAGGCTGGTCACTCTCATCTTAAATGTCGAGACCAACTGCCTAGCCCCGGGCTCCTACGCTCCTCGTGGGGCAATGTAGGATTGGATGATGGATGGATGGATGGATGGATGGATATATATATATATATATATATATATATATATATATATATATATATATATATATATATATATATATATATATATATATATGCTTGTATGTATGTATTTTGTTCAGCTTTCTTTAGAAGGGATTGCTTTATGTTTCCTTTGGTTCGTTCTCCTCTCCTTTCTTTCCCAGAAGAAAAAAATGTAACTAGAGAATGACATGATACGCCTTATCATGGCGTTATCTCACCCACTTCAGCTCTTACTGTCGTTAGGTGAGACGAGGCGAGGCTTGGACTAGAATGGGGTCACAGTGTACCAGTTACTGCTAAATGTACTTTTTTTTTCTGTTTAATGGCCGACATGCTACCCTGAAGAACCACAGTGAGCATCCCTTATAGTATCAAACAAGCGGCTTCGCTCACTGCGTTCGTTGGCACTTCCTTGTGGGGAACGTAGCGGTGGCCTGCATCCCATCAGAGGACATCAATCTGGACCAAACTCAAAATATAATTTACTGGACCCCTCAGTGATTACTTGTGCAAAGTTTTGTTGAAAACGGTTTTCTGGATCAGGGGTTTTGTTGCTTACATGCATGCATAAAGACACCATGAAATTAGTTAAATCTTATTTATTTTTTTAATTCGCTTCCTTTTGACCTTTGTCATACGTATGACCATATATTTACACCGTTCATCTCCATTTTCTCCTCCCTCTTTTCCTCTCCCAGTTCACCTTACTCTTCTTCCCCTTCCGACTGCTCGTTTCTCCTCCTCCATTCCCTCTTCCAACAACACCTTCTCTTCCATTCCATCATCATCTTCATCATCATCCTCATCATCATCATCATCCTGACACTCCCTAACCCCGCCCACCCTTGTCATCTGAAGTATCCCACCGCCTTCCTGAAACTTCTCACGGAAACATTATCAAGGGGACACTGACTCACCTTCGATACAGCCCAGCCCTTTATCACACCTCTTATGCAAGCCTGACGCAACTTCCTGTGAGGGGCAACGACAGGAAGCTGAAGTTAGTATGACACTGACGGAAGGAAATGTTAGTGGTGGGAGACAGGAAGGAGAGCATTTAATGACAGACTGATTGTAGATTTAGGCATTTCGGGATATGACTAGACATTGTGAAGCAATATTAATTTAGATTACGTTAAGTTTGGTGTACATATCTAGCCCATGTGTTAGACGTAGGCACCAAATTTTGCTTACTGAGCGGGAAAAAAAATCAACACGTTCATGATGAAAAGAGAGAAAAAAAATAAAAAGACCGGAAAACTTAAATCACGTCACAGATAACCTAACCTCAACCAGCTCACCTTTACCATACGATACTTGACCTAACCCCTAACCAAACCTGACCTGACGTAACCTAACCTAACTTTAACCTTGAATGATCTTAGTCTATTTCAACTCAATCTAAGCTGACCTAAATGCAGAAGCGAAATTTTTTGACAAACAGAAATTAATGTAAATGTAGATTGTTATATGGGAAACAAATAACCATACCTTGAATCACAGAAAATTTAGGAACATAGAAATCACGAATATAGTCAAACACAAAGAAAAGAAAATACAGGAAGGGAACAGATTACATCAGAATCGTATTCAGGAAAAAAAAAAAAAAAACAAGAAACTACCAACCCAAACACGAATCAAACAAAATAAAGAAAATGTAGACAGTGAAGAAAGTAATGAACACTAATCAGAAAAAGGTTCATTGCTGAAATGGAAAGGAATTTAAAACACGAATAAAAGAAAATACATAAATGGATGCAAGAAGGAGAAAAAAATAGAAGAAAAAGAAGAATGAATGAATAACTCAAACCAGAATCCATCAAACACAAAATCTCTTATATATATATCATAACAGGTTATAAATGAAGCCTAACAAATCCGCCGTTACTTATCATTTTTATCAACCTTATCAAACGGGTACAGCCACACACACGTACACCGCTTCACCCAACCTGCCACTCCCTCCGGCATGTGTGACCATATTTGGGCATGGCGCGCTTCATGACCATATAAGGCTAAGTGTTCGGCCCGACCACCGTTATCGCGGGCGGGTTTGACGTAACGGAGCTTTGTGAATGGCCCCCCCCTGGCCTGATGTGGCTTATCGCGGCTCCAGATAACGCCAACACCGGCCGGATCCCACTGACAATGATGTCTAGCTGCTTGATTTTGAGCAACTTGCTTTACCCCAGTTATTCAGTGTCGAGATTTCAATTAGCTGAACGCCTTTACAGTCAAGATCCATCCTGTTTGCCTATGTAGAAAAAAAAAAAACGAAATCTAACTGATTAAATATGAAGAACTTGCTTTGGTGGAGGTTGTTTAGTGCCGGGAGCATGCTATATTCTCTTGAGTATTTACAGCAAACGACCCCGGGTTCTTACTTTTAAATTTGAAGAATATGCTTTTCCCCATTTCTTAGTGCCAAAATATGAACTAAGTGAAGTCTTTACATTTGGAAGTCAGGTAGATAGACAGATAGATAGGTGTAGATATAGACATAGCCCTTTCAGTATATTCAGCCTAGCATTGATCTTTATATTCATATTTGGAGTAGTTGGTCTATCACTGCTATTTCGCCATCTTGACTGCTAGAGTTGCAACAATAGATTAAGACTAAAATATGGCGCTAGTCATGAAGAAGTGCTACGGGCAGGATGTAGAGTCGCTGTTATTTATTTATTTATTTTTATTATTATTTTTTTTCAATGAGCTGCCCAAAAACAATTACAAAAGATCGAAATCTGCACCAAGTTAAGGTGAACACACAGCTACACTTTAATTCTTAATGAAGTTATGTCAGACGTCTTCATTTCAAAAAGTCTCTCCAAACCCGCCCAGACATACCGTGAAAATAAGTCATCTATTTACCACCATGATATCATTTTATTTATTTATTTATTTGAGAATTAAAGATTGAGAATGGAACCGTGCCCAAGCAGCGAAGGGGTTGATGGAGGCTGTGCAGTATGTCCAACCCTTCCAGTTCAAAAGTTTTCCCTTCAAAAATCGTCTGGTGGTAGAAAGATAAGATAAAAATGAACGTTGGACGGATTTATTGTGTCACATTCTCAATCTTCGTTTGCTGGAGTGTAAATAAAATGTTATGCAGTCGATTTATTCTGGTCGACTCCACCTAAGTGCTGAATTTTAGCACACACACACACACACACACACACACACACACACACACGTTATCACATGCACAAAAATCGTTACAAACTCACATACACACAATACATACAATAGGCTTACAAACATACATAAACATACACACACTATCGGACACGCACACAAATAAATATACACACATACATCCACAGTACATATGTATACATTCACAAACAAGTTAGCACACACACACACACACACACACACACACACACACACCTTATCGGGAACCTAATGACTGATAACGCACACACTAAGCCCAGCGGATAAGGGAAAATGATATGCCGCTATAACACCATTCCAATGAGGTACAAGTTAATTCTCCCCCCCACCCCGCCCCCTCGTAATGAAGGGGTTAAGGAGGGCTGTATATCACCCCTCCAACTCGAGAAGTGTCTCCCTAGGCTGGATAAATCACCTCTAGACAGACTGAACGAAATAAAAACATCAAAGGGGCCATTATAACGATAACTATACACCTTTATCATCGCATTAAAGTGATATATTAAGTCGTTAAATGCATGCCCGTTACCAGTGCCATTTGGGATACTTTTTTGTTGAGTATTGCGGTGTTCAATTCACTGGCCTATTTGAAGTATTGGTCTGTTTGTAGGCCTTCCTGTCTTTTTTTTTTTTTTTTTTAATCTAGAGCTGCTTTTCGAGAGTTAGATGAAGACATCCTTTAATAAATTCAGTATGAAGGAGCTCTCTTTATTAATAAAAATATCATAATCATGATAATTATTACGTAAAAGTCAGGGGATAGCAAGAGTAAGGCATAAAATGTCACTGGTTTGGTAGGGTTAACGCTCGGAACACCTTTTCCTAAGCAATTTATTTTGCCTTACTGTCCTATTCTGTGTTACATAATTCCTTCAAACATCGTTCTACTCTGCATAATGTACACAAGGATGTTAACCAGTCATATCCAAAAATAATTTTCTAAGGAAGAGTTGCTAGGAGCTTAGAGTCCTATGACCCACCCAGCTGACTAAAAATTGTCTGCCGTTAACTCAAATGGCGTACTAGAGTTGTCCACACCTTGAGGGAGTTGAGAAAGTGCAAGTTTTTCTATGCTCTGTCGACTTTAACTTGGCCTACTAAATTTGCCACCTCGATCCATCGGGGATGCTGAGCTGTAGCCTACCAGTAGATGAACACTAGAATTTTTTTTTATAGTCACGAAAAAGTGTTAAGGAAAAGAGATAGAACCGTAGTATTGCCATTGCTACTGAGCTACGGAACATGAGAGTGAGAGAGAGAGAGAGAGAGAGAGAGAGAGAGAACACGGAAAAACGTGTATAGTACACTGCAGTGAACGGTTATGTTTTCTATTCTCTCCAACCAGTTTTCTTGGCTTTTTCGTTATTTACATGGGCTGTTGGCTTTAATAATGCTCATGTTTTCTTAGTTTTATATATTTTCTTTATTTTACGTTGATTTTTTTCTGTGACCCTTTCTTGGTTGTATGTCGGTTGTCATGAATATATCGACGTTTTCTTAGTTTTCTTTTTTTTTGACGATTTCTTGATTTCTTCTCTATTTTTGTAGTTGTAAGTGTAATGCTAGGTGTAAATAGGCTCGACTTCTCGTTCCTAAAACACCTAACGTGGAGCGGGGTCCTCTTTCGAGACCGGAGCTTAGTGCAATAAAGAGAGGCAGGACACAAAAACTCTAGGCAATAACCTTTACACGTATATTACCACAATCAGACACAGGACAAATCAGCAGATATTACAACATAATATATAGCAATATAAAACCCTTATCTAGGACCTGTGTATCTCGCAGGATACTTGCTTATCTGATATTAATGCCAACCAATCAAACCTAGTGTATTCAGGGTACAGTGAATATAGGCGCGCGCGTGAGGCGCGGGGAGTGAGTCTCACAAAGTGGGGGGAGAAAAGGGGGGGGGGGTGCGGGGAGTGACTTGTGACGGCTAGGAGGGAGTTATGGTAATACTGGAGAGAGGCAAGGATTAACAATGAGGATTACACGTTTTCCAATAGCAAAGGGACTTTGGTAATTGATTTTATTCTTGGTGTACACTTACGCTAGATATTGGGACGAGGGAATGTCGTACAGGATTTACGGGTAGCGGGAGTGGGGGAATATCACTACACTTTCTCGTATTACTTCTTTAGAGCTCACAGCAGTAGGGGTGTATTACTACGCGGGAATTTCCATGCGGCACAGTCCTACTAATTGTATATAAGGGACGTCACTCATAAATATAGTTCATCAGATCTTGGTTCGCACACTCGTCCTTTATTCTCTCACTGTGATCTTACTTGCCTCGATATTCACTATATTAAGTCACTGCACGATACTACACTAGGCAAAGTCACACTTAACCTAAATCACTTGCACTGTTTCTGGGCAGCATCACACTAATTCATCGTGGGGGGCAGGGGCGGGAACACCCCGTCGGTAGTCCGGCCGGGCTAGGGGCACCGCCAAGGGGAGGCGTGCCAAGAGGGCACGGGACATCTCGTAGGGGCGTCCTCTCGCGTCCTGGGCTACCCGTGGCTTCTGGGCTGGGCTCAGGGGTATGGCCCTCGGGACTGGGGCCGAATAGCTCCAGGAACCTCTGGTGAAAGTCTCGGCCGGAGGTGGGAGCCTTACGTCTTCGTGGGGGCGTATGGAGATCGCGCCCGGGTGTCCTGGGGAGGATCGGGAGAGACTGCGGACTGCGGTCTCCAGGGTCTAGGGGCGCCGACAGGGGAGGGCTGTGGCATCGGCTTACGCTGGGGCCCGTCAGGTGCCTCTGTTCCAGAGCCAGGCGTAGGGAGCGGAGGCCAGGGGAGGCTGTGAGGCCTGTCTGGGCCACTCTGGTACGGGAGGTCTGGGCCCTTGTCTCCTGCCGGGGTGACGTCTCGCTCCTTGCCTCCTTCCGTGCACCTTCGGAGCAACAGTGGGCCGTCCCACGAGGGCGGGTGCGACAATAGGCCGTCTCTACCAGGGCACCTTCGGAGCGACGATAGGCCATCTCACTAGGAGGGGAGCGACAATAGGCTGACTCTACCAGGACACTTTCGGAGCGACAATAGGCCGTCTCACGAGGGCGGGAGCGACAATAGGCCGTCTCACGAGGGCGGGAGCGACAATAGGCCGTCTCACGAGGGGCACCTTCGGAGCGACAATAGGCCGTCTCACGAGGAGGGCCGTCTCTACCGGGACACTTTTTGAGCGACAATAGGCCGTCTCACGAGGAGGGGAGCGACAATAGGCCGTCTCTACCGGGACACTTTCGGAGCGACAATAGGCCGTCTCACGAGGGCGGGAGCGACAATTGGTCGTCTCTACCAGGACACTTTCGGAGCGACAATAGGCCGTTTCACGAGGAGAGGCGCCGTCTGGAGTGTCTAGAACAACTCCACCTCTAGCTGGTTCAACAATCCCACTCCGTGAAGGTAGTGTCCTTCTACGACGGCGACGGCGTGGTGGCTGCGTGACATAGGGGCGCACGGCCCGGGCTGACATATGCCGTTGTTGCCGGGGGTTGTTCCGACTTGTGGCGGCTACCCCGTGGGGTCCGTGTGGGGGTGTCGGCACTTTCCCGGGCATACTGGGCTGTATCTTGCTTGCCCGGTGCCCCATTCTCGGGGGCTCTATGGTATTCTTCTGTTTCCATTTCGGGGGCACTGCTTTGTAAGTTACGCATTTTAGTAAGGCTTTTTTTTGGGGGGAGGGGGTCTTAGTCCATGTGACGTTTCCTTAGTTTTATGTGGCGTTTTCTTGGGTTTATGTCTTCGCTTTCTTGATCGTTTATAGATGTTTTATTGATTTATGTCAATGTTTCTTGGTTCTGTCAACATTTCCATGGTTCATATTGGCATTTTGGCTTATTGACTTTTTTTTTATTGATTTATCAGAATTTTCGTTGTTTTGACGTTTTCTTCCGTTGTATTGATTTTTCGAGAGTTTCCTTGGATTTATGTGCTATGGCAAGAGTGTACAGTCAGCATTGTCCCATTCTGCCACTGAGCAACATAATTTCTGCCTGTCGTCTGTGCAGTCATGGCTGGTTACCAGTATGGATGTAGGATTTAAGATGAGAGGATCTGCTATCCTCACCTCCCGCTCTTTCCCTGCCCTAGGACTATGCTGATTACTTTCCAAGGACCCTTGAACTGCTGGAATTTCACTCAGCACTGATGAAATATATCAAGTTGCCCCTGTACTAGAAGAATTTAGTGACAGAAAACTTTAGCGGCTTTAATGAAAGAAAACAAGTTTTAAGGGTATCTAAATAGAATGGTTTATGTCCAACCTTTCATATTTCTGATATGAAGATAAGACATCTCGGTGGCAGAGTGGTTAGCAATGGTAGCTATATTTCTGTTAACGTTGCTCAATTTCTGTTGGCAGCCATGTGAATGTTTAACCTTGGGAATGTAGTCAGACCACCATTACCTACTGTAATACTAACACATAATACATCTCACAAACAATCCACGTTGCCAACACTACAGTGCAACCCTTCGCACTACACCACACTCACCACATGCACCATACTATCACAAAACAGACAGTCCTTCAACACAACCTCAACAACAGACCTCTGGGGGCGACCAGTTGAAGTCGCCGATTTTGTGCTGTTCACTGGGTTCACAACGAAATGGCCGTGGGGTTCCAGTTACACACACACACACACACACACACACACACACACACACACACACCATCATCCTTGTATATAACCTGACTAAAACCAGACGATTCCACTAGCTGAGAGAAATCCTGTCGGTTAGAGAGTTAATCCAACTTCTGCTGTAGATGCCCTGTGTGGAGGAGAAAAAAATAATGTCCTTAACAAGAACACCAGCAAGAAGTAGAGAATTTTGGTAACTGACCATGACTCTTATTCGAGGACGGGCAGTTGGTAAGTAAGGTGATATAGTAGTAGACTAGTACCGGTATAGTAGTAGTAGTAGTATCATCGTCGTCGTCGTTGTTGTTGTTGATGATAATACTGACAGTTGATAAGTGTTGTAATGTGGTATCAAATCATTAACTAGAGGCAAAACACGAGTCCTTGCCATTATATTTCTTCTGTGTCCACAGACTTCATCGCCATGCCATTATAGGTCTCATTCCAACCTTTAAGCACGACATTTATGAATGTGTGTATATATGTACGTATGTATGTATGATAAGGTGTGCGATGTACGAGGTATGTATGTGTAAATGTGTATATATGTATTATGGGTGTGCAGTATGTGTATGTAATTATGTGTGTATGTTTGATAATGTGTGAATGCCTATGTATGTATGTGCATTTATATATATATATATATATATATATATATATATATATATATATATATATATATATATAGCCGTTGAGGTCCACTTGAGGATCGGCCTATCCCTACCGAAGCAGGGATATATATATATATATATATATATATATATATATATATATATATAAATATATATATATATATATCTATATATATAGTGGTAGTGGTAGGTGGGGGCGCTCACCATCCACTCACTCGATGTAGTGCTGCTGTCGAGTGTCTGCCCTTTCCTCTCCTCCATCCTTCTTTCCTTCCATCCTCTTCTGTCTTCCTTTCCTTCATTCTTTCCTTGTCCTTCTGCCTATGGGTAACTTTACACTCTTGTGTCTTTCTTCCTTCATTCTTTCCTCTTCCTTCTGCCTTTGGGTGACTCTACACTGAGTGACAAGCCAAATGGTTTCCTGTACACCAGGAAACCATTTACTACACTGGGTGGTAACCATATAACCAAATTTTGGCGCCTGGTGGTTTAGTGGGTAATTATTGCGCTCCAATCGGATTGAGCTGGTGAAGATTTCTATCCAAGGGATGGTTGGGGTTAATTGCTCATAAAATGCCAGTCAGGGATGAGTGCGGCTGGTCACTCTCATCTTAAATGTCGGGACCAATGCCTAGCCCCGGGCTCCTAGGCTCCTCATGGGGCATTGTAGGATTGGATGATATATATATATATATATATATATATATATATATATATATATATATATATATATATATATATATATATGTTTGTGTGTGTGTGTGTGTGTGTGTGTATGATCAACAACTGTTCTCACCTGAGGAGAATGAGTTTTCCATCTAAATAGCACTCGCACTTAAACGTAATCTCTCTCTCTCTCTCTCTATCTCTCTCTCTCTCTCTCTTTCTCTGAGTCCGTAAGTTAAAAAGTCAGTCTATAGAAGTTCATCACTCAAAGGTCAAAGCGGCTAACCATACATCTAATTTGTTGTAAATTTTAAACACTTTAAATCACCGTGTAGTAAATTACAGTACTTTATTTTTTTTTTCTTGGTTTGTATTCATTCCGTTTGATTTCGTCATTTTTCTTGAGTCTATATGGATTTTCTATGGCTACTGTGGGAAGAAAATGAAAGTTTTTGAGAATGCTAAAGACTGTGAACGTTCCCGGAGATACTTGGGTATAAAATAAAGGTAATTTGTGTAATTTATAAACTAAGGCAAACATCACAGACGCAGTTTAATTTAAGATGGTATTATGAACTTTTGAAACCTATCATTCTTAATCGGATTTTTATAATTTCTGTCGTAACTGAATACAAATTTGGGCAATGTCCGTCGGAGGATGGGGGCCCTGTAGGAAGCGTAACGTTGAGGTGGTCGAGATGCGCCCCAGGCAACGTTAGTTCACTGTCGACCGTGGGGGTGGGTTGATGTTGGCCGCTGCTTGAGTTCGCTATGCATTATATTATCTCTTATAGTGCAATATTACCTCTAGTGTGATACCCTGTGATAAGCTTACCCTCTAGAGAAGTGTCTGCCGCAACATTGACTGAAAGAGGGTACAAATAACGCCAAAATCACCGCAGATATGGAAGGTCAGTAGTAATTGGCTAAGAGAATCAAATGCCGAATCATGTAGCCTATTGCCGTAAGAAATCCTCTGACCAACTTTTTGACACCTGCATATCCACTAGAAATTAGAGCATGGTATTAATTTTTGACTCAGAGAATGGTTAAGTATTCCAGAGCGAAACATGGCTACATTTTGACATTTAAGTTGGTCTACGTCAAGGCTGGTTTCTGGGTCAGTGATTTTTTCCACCAATTTCGAATCGCCATTGTTTCGATTTTTGTACTTTTTTTTTTTTTCTGGGTTTTCATTAACCTACAGTTCACATTTAGAGGTTATTGAATAGAGGTTAATATTTGTTTTTGTGCGGCCCAGCTGAGCTCACAATGTGATATTCATCGAAAAAAATGTAGTAACTAATAATAATGATAATAATATTAGACGAAGGAGCAAATCATCTGTTTCTTATTATTTATATTTGCGCAGGTTCATTTCAATAATATCCACATGTAGATAAGGTATATCTTAATATATGTATTTCCGTGAAGCATTGCTGAGTTAATTGACCCATATCTGAGTGAATTCCTGCGGTAGTAGTAGTAAAGTATAAGGTTTCGAGCGTGCTTTCGAATCACCACTATTTTGCTTTTTCCGCGATTTCCACAAAGTTTGTCATTTAATTAAAAGTTATTGTTTGCGTATAGGATGGCGAACATTTATTTTGTACAGGATGGTGAGTGAATGGATTGCAGGCCCGCTGTGTAGCCCATTTCATTGAGTAATCTGATGATCGAGTTTTTCCTTCATTTGTTGGTGTTCATGACTCCCACTTGCCCGTTATGACTGAGAAACAGGGTGGTGATCGTGGCCATAATGATGGTGATGTAGTAGCAGTAGTAGTAATGATGATGATTCAGTAGTAGCAGTAATATTGATGATGTACTAGTAGTGATGGTAGCATTAGTAGTAGTAGTCGTAGTAGTAGAGCCATGATAGCTTATGTGTGTTTGACTAAATCATCTATTCGTCATATTTTTAACTTACAGCATTTCGTAATTAATTCCTGGTACCGTCACACGATTCCATTAAACATGAGACAAACCTTCCAGAGCCGCATCGTGTGAAGGGTTGACCTCGACAAAAGGATCTCCGATATTTCCGGTCCTACTCATCGACAACCCCTCCCGCCACACACACACTGGGTTTATGGCTTGGATATCCCCTACAGTTTTATTCCAGGCATCACCAGACTTCTTTTTTTTTGTGTGTGTATTGTGCGGGTTTTTATTTTATTTATTTATTTTTTTTTTTGTAATACACTGTTAACGTCGAGGGAAGAATGAAAAGGTTCCGCTGTCTCGTTTATATTTGTTATAAAGTAAAAAGACATGCCGGTAATCATAGAACTTTTGTGTTATTAGTTTTATAGGGATATCATGTTATAGGACGATTTCAACGAAGTATATTAGATTTTGCTTAGTACCGGTATTTGGTTTCAGTTGATTTGCAGATTTAAGTTCGTTCTTGAATTAGACTTTTAACAAGTGCTCGTGGAGGGCCCCTCGCACTTGCTCCTGCGGAGGGCTCCCGCGTTTATGTGCTTTTGTAATGTAACGTTGTTACTTGGGTTTTTTTGCATCCAACAAATTGATCGTATTATTTGCAGCTTCGGGAGTGGAACCCAAGTTGTCCGAACGCAAGTCCAAAATAGTTTTACCTGTGTGCAAAAAATGCTACGGAGATCCTATGCCGGGCTCCAGGAGCAGCGTTTTTTTGGTCAAAATGTGATCGCTCATTAAATGTAGTAAAAGTTTTTCAGTCGTAATGGGACCAAGTTTTTTCACAGCTATTTGTTTTGCGATTTCTGTGCCAATTTTGGTGTGATTTGAATGTGTAGTTTCGGCTGCCCAAAACACACACACACACACACACACACACACACCGCTCGCTGGTGCAGTGGTAACGTTCCCGCTTGCCAACTGGTGGACGGGAGTTCGCGCCTCGCTCAGGTTGCGAAAAGTTTCACTGACGAAGTGGGTGGTTACTGTCCCCCTGGAGCAAGGGGACGGGTGTGCGCGTGTGTGAAGGTCACAGCCTTGCCCTTAGATCGGACTATATGAGCTCTCAGCTCCCTTCCGGGAGGGTAAAAGCTGACCATCACGACCATCAAGTGATCCTGACCGACCCGGTGAATATTCGAGATACAGACAAGTGATAGTTTGGGATCCTATAGTAAAAAAACGGGGGGGAGGGGGATATACAGTAAGGTTTACCTGATAGGGAAATGGCCATGTTCTAGGGAGGTTTTGGTGAAGCCGTCTGGAAATTACTGTTGTCTGGATAGAGAGAGAGAGAGAGAGAGAAGGGGGTTGGTTGCGTCAGTGTGGCCTATTCCAATAAACTTGGAAAGCCTGAGGCGAGCTTGGGAACTCCGTGAAGTTGGTTTCGTACTCCCTAAGGCGGCGTCACACTAGACCAAAAGTGGCTAACATGCGAGCCAGTTTTGCAAGTGAAAACGGCTAGCAGAGTCGAGTGTCCGTCACACTCGTGTGTTTTTGCGAGCCGAAACGGCTAACAGTGTCGACTCGTCTGCCTTGGCGCCTCGTGGTCATTTGTAAACAAACCACCACGTAGTACCCACTCCCTTTTCCTCAATTTCTGTAACCGCCTCACGTACTTTAGCAACTCCAGAGCCACAATGCAGTGTTCTAGAGTTTTCTTTGCCGCAGGATCCATATCGAAATCTGATTTTTACTTGTTTGGAGAAAAAACAGACAGCCTCCGTGGCTGGTCACCAGAGTGTCCGAATATTTCATATTACAAGAAAAAAATAAAAATGAATAAAAACCACAAGAATTGTATTTACTTAACAGTTTTAGTTAAAGTTTCCTTCTGTGAATAACAGAATAATTTCTCACCAGTTACAAAATTAATATAGTCTCATTTGAGTTCTAATCCCACCAACAAGCTGTGAGAATTGTTATCCATTTCGCCTCGCAGGCGAAATTCGCTCACCGTGAGTCAGTTTGGCTAGCGGGTCGCAACACTGGCTGTGATGTTAGCCACTTCTGTCCCAGTGTGATGGCAGCTTTATTCGACTCGACCTACTAACCCGTTCAACCCGAGAATGGGACTATGTTTTTCATAGAGGGATGTCTTCGCGTGGTGACACAGATATAACACTGTCCAGTTATACAAATGTCTCCTAACTCCCTCCTTACTCCGTAAAGGAGGAGAATGAACTGCCGAAAAAGGGCGACTTCCTCCTGAAATCCATCGGGTCCACTTTCCATACGACACTGGAGGGTCAGCTACTGCCGTATTAGAGCAAACAAAGGAAAAGGTATCAAGAGAGAGAAAGAGGGGGGAGGGGGGGAAGACCTGAAGCAACTGTAGACCAATAACAGAAAAAATTGAGAGAGAGAGAGAGAGAGAGAGTATTGGGTGGGAATTCAACGGAAGTAACGCCACGAGAGAGAGTATTGGGTGGGAATTCAACGGAAGTAACGCCACGAGAGAGAGTATTGGGTGGGAATTCAACGGAAGTAACTCCAGGACTTTCCATTTTTCCAATGTAGTCACCTTTTTACTTATTCCATCCCACGCTGGTATTCCCACAGCTTTCCTATATTTCTTTGTCTCACTCCTTGTATGTGCTACCCTACCGCGTGTTTTTAACCCTTTCCCAGTACTATAAATCGTCTGGCGGTAGCAGGAGCATAATGCAGTGGTAGTAGTAGCAGTAGTAGGAGTAGGAGGAGGAGGAGGATTAATAATTTTAGCTTTAGATTCACCTGTACGTAAACCCAGTGGACTGCAGGTTTAAGCTGCCACTTTGCAGTTCATCTACTTTTGGGGATGGGGAGGGAGGTGAGGGACGTTTTGTATAACCGGCATTAGAGCCATTAAGTCGGTACCACCAGGTGAAGGCGTCCGTCTCCAGCACCGCCATATCGTATGAAGTCCTTTTAACCCTTTCACTACGAGAGGACAGTCCTAAGCTAAATAAGAAAGCGTCTGGCGGTAGCATGAACGAAGTAGTTACCTAACTTAAAATTTGTCACGTTCTAAGAGTTAGGTATTGTAGATTTTATTTCTAGTGATAGTTGTAGTACTAGTAGTAGTAATCCCAGGCTCATCTGAACGTAAACCCGATGGACTGCAGGCCTAAGTTACCGTTCTTCCGCAGTCCACCAGCCTTCTTTCGGGGGACAGGGAGAAGGGCGTCCGTCTAGCAATAGAGAGAATATATTACAAATGTGTCACTTCTTGAGAAGGTTGACTGGTAGGGAGTTTTTTTTTTTTTTTTTTATTATTATGTTATTAAAGATCGTCTGGCGTCACCAAGTAGATTATCGTAAGCAGTTTTATATTTTTTCGCTTCCTTGATCTTGCCTTTTTTATGTATTTAACCTTCAGTTTCCTTTTATTTATGTCACCTGTATATTTATCACTGCGGTTGGCCACTCT
>NC_137007.1:28804664-29047164 GCF_032717465.1 Coenobita brevimanus | reverse complement strand
ACCTCTCTCAAAGACCATCACTTTACTCTTCCCTACATTCACCTTTAGTTTTCGTTTCTTACACACTCTCCCAAACACATCCACCAAGCCTTGCAGCTCCCCTTCGTCTTCACTCAACAACACAGTATCATCTGCAAACAACAGTACAGAGAGTTTCCAAACACTATCCTCTCTCACCAGGGCCACTCCAACATCCACTACCCTACCTTCTACCTTTTTATTACCCCATCCATGTACAGATTGAACAACCATGGAGACATAACACATCCCTGTTTCAACCCAACTTTCAAAGAGAAAAATTCACTTAGTTCACCAGCCACACGCACTGCAGCCTTCGCACCATCGTACATACTCTTCACAGCATTCAACAACTTCCCATCTACTCCATATATTCTTAACCCTTTCCACAATCCTTGTCTATCCACTCTGTCATATGCTTTCTCCAAATCCATGAAAGCCACATACAACTTCTTTCCCTTCTCTAGAAACTTTTCCACTAAAGATCTAAGAATGAATATCTGATCTACACAACCTCTTCCTTTCCTAAAGCCTCCCTGTTCTTCTCCAACTAATTTCTCTATTCATTCTCTAACTCTGTCAATAAGTATCCTACCATACACTTTTCCTATTATACTAAGAAGACAAATGCCCCTATGATTACCACACACTTCTTTTTCCCCTTTTCCTTTGTACAAGGGAATAATTACACCTGACTTCCAATCCTCCGGGACTCTACCTTCCTCCCAGGCCAATCTGCACATCTTCCACATCCATTCTACTACTATCTCTCCCCCATGCTTCAGCATTTCACCACACACTCCATCAATGCCTGGGGCTTTCCCTGATTTAACTTTCTTCATTGCTTCCACAACTTCTATCTTACTGATTTCTTCCTGTCTTCTCACCTCCCTCCTTCTCCCAGCCATTCCCCAGCCACTTATACTCGCATTACTTCCATCCTCTACGTTCAACAAATCCTTAAAGTGTTCTCTCCATCTGCTCACTTTTTCTCCCTTCTCCACTAGTAATCTACCATTTTTATCTTTCACTCCCCTGCTAACTTCACTTCCACCCTGTCTTACTCTTTTCACCTCTTTCCAGAACATTTTCTTACAGTCCCTCCACTTTACACTCAAATTCCTTCCAAATTCCTCATCCACTCTCTTCTTACTCTCTCTTACTAATCTTTTCACCTCTCTCTTTCTTTCTACATATAACTCTCTCTTCCGCCTCTCATTTTCTTCCACGCCCCTATTTCTCATCCATTCATTGTATGCTTTCTTCTTTTGTGCCACAGCCTGTCTCACCTCTTCAGTCCACCACGCTGTTCCTTGCACCCCCCTCCGTCTTCTCTTCCTTCCACACACCACAGCACATGCTGCACATATTTCTTCTGTAAATATCCTACACACACCTTCCACGTCTCCCATCTGCTCCAATTTTCATATTTGCCCAATCATTCCTCCACTTCTCTCTTATACTCTGCCTTTTTCTCATCGTCTTGTAACCTTTCCACTCTCCTTGCAACTACGCCTTCCTCATGTCTTTCCCTTCTCCTATTGCTCCATCTTACTTGAATTCTAATTCTGGCCATCACCAAGTAGTGGTCAGAAAGTCCACTCCCCCAACCTCTATAAACTCTTGCATCCATTACACATCTTCGCATCCTTTCATCCACACACACATAATCAATCATTGCCTTCCTTTCATTCAGTTCACCACCCACCCTTCTCATCACTCGCCATGTATACCTGTGGATCATTTTATGCCTGAAGAGGGTATTGGCTATCACCAACCCCCTCCCAGCACAAATGTCAACTAACGCACTCCCATTCTCATCTATCTCAGCAGGCACACCCCACTCACCAACTATTCCATCCACCTTCACATTCCCAACTTTACCATTCATATCACCAATCAAAAACACTCTCTCATTCCTTCCAAACTTATCCATGCACATTTCTACATTTGTCCAGAACTCTTCTCTCACTCTTCTAGCACGATCTTGCGTTGGCGCATACACACACACAATCGCCCACATTTGTATTCCAACTTTCAACTTTACCCACACAATCCTTGACCCAACAGATCCATACTGTCTTATGCTCCTCTTCCATCTTCCACACACACACGCATTTATTTCACCTGTATTTAAGCACTTGTTGCATTATTGACCTTAATTACTGTGACAACATTTCGCGTCTAATTACAGCATTACATGTCTTACTATACTACTACTACTACTTCTACTACTACTACTACTTTGTTATTATTATTATTATTATTATTATTATTATTATCATTATTACTATTATATTATTATTATTATTATTATTATTATATTATTATTATTATTATTATTATTATTATTAGTGCGATTACGTCCAATTAACCTTTGTCACGGCACGCTTCCATGAATAGGTTTCTCTTTCTCGATAGGCCTTCTTATATTATCAGGGTCTTCCCCCTACACACACACACACACACACACACACACACACACACACACACACACACACACACACACACACACACACTTTTTTTTTTTCTCTTATCTGGAGTTCTCAGAGTTAATTTGTTACGGTAGTGATTATAAGTTTCATGAAAAAAAAAAAAATTGCATTGGGCACGCTCTATTTACTGGGTGCATAATCCGCTCCCATGCAAACAGGGGTGACATGAATGAATGGATGCTCTCTCTCTCTCTCTCTCTCTCTCTCTCTCTCTCTCTCTCTCTCTCTCTCTCTCTCTCTCTCTCTCTCTCTCGTAAACAATTGGTTGTCTTTTGCAACTTAAATATGTGTGTGGAAAGAAGAGAGAGAGAGAGAGAGAGAATACAGAAAAATTAGTATATTCTAGCGATCTCTAGAATGAACTGAATAAACAACTTGTGAAAACACTGATACATAAGTACTGTATATACAAGGACACATATTTCCAGTAATAAGGAAGTATGAGTGGCTTGGTGTGGTAGAGGCTGTATGCTCACTTGTGTTGGAGCTGTGTATGCTCTCTCATGGCTGTCCTTGTGTGTGTGTGTGTGTGTGTGTGTGTGTAGCCTATACTCAGAGGGCGTCCTAGATAAGGCTTGCGAAATTGGTATACCAGGCCACGACGCCCCCTTACAGACCAGCCCATCTCTCTTCGTGGTGATGATGATGATGATGATGATGATGATGATGATATGTCTTATATTCCTTTTTTCCTTCATACTGGCACACTGAAACAAAGATCTACCAGCTCTCATACAGTCCTGGCTGTTCGTGTGGTTTGATGGTTCCATACACGGAAATGATAATGATGATGTTAATAGTGATAATGATAGTAATGATGATAGGCTAACTATCTTTCTTCCAGCAGGCAAAGCGAGAAAGGCAGTGGCATGTCTCATAGTAGCCTGTCTGATTGTATGCTTGGAAGGATTTCTTAAATCCTATTCTTCCTTCATACAGGCAAAGCGAGGAAGGCATTGGCACATCTGTTGGCCTGCCTGAGTGTATACTTGGATGGGTTCTCGGTAGGAGCGCCAGACACGGCCTGTGCGAGTATGAAGTCAGTCCACGGTGCCCTCATAAACACCAGCATATACCAGTGCAGGTTGACGATGGCTTATAACTATTATTCAGCTCTTATTGCAGGCACAGCCAAGTACACTCTTGCAGTCTCATAGTATCCTGCCTTAATGTGTACTTGGATGCATAGTAGCGGCGTTGATAATACAGACAATGATGTATTACATTTTTTCTTCATACAGGGAAGGCGAGAAAGGCCCTGGCATGTCTCTTACTGGCCTGTCTGAGTGTACGCTTGGATGGGTACTCGGTGGGAGCC
The DNA here is from genome assembly GCF_032717465.1 of Coenobita brevimanus. Lineage (NCBI taxonomy): Eukaryota > Metazoa > Arthropoda > Malacostraca > Decapoda > Coenobitidae > Coenobita > Coenobita brevimanus. The sequence goes on along the minus strand of NC_137007.1, from coordinate 29,043,333 downwards.
CCGGACGCAGCCTGTGCGAATATGGAGCCGATCCACGGAGCTTCTAAACAGAGCAGACCCTCCCCCTACACGGTGACCCCCGGAGCCGCGGAGGTGGGGCCGGGGAAGCAGGTAGAGGTGATACTGGAGGCACCCCCTGGGGACTCGTTCAGGGGGTTCCTGGTACAGGCCCGATCTGCTGATAATGAACAGGTGGTGGGCACGTTCTTCACCTCCCAACACAAGTACCTCAACTGCAATAATGGCATGAATGTAAGTAGCCAGTGAGGAGTTTTAATAGCTTTTATTTCACAAGTTCAGACAGAGACATAAGTATCTTCTCAAAGTTTGACGAATACATACTACCGTTCAAATCAAACCATCTGAAACACAAACTGGTAGAGATAGGGTTTTCATTGTATTGCACCAGCTGTAAATTTCTTCGGATGGAACTGGGAATGTCTCTCTCTCTCTCTCTCTCTCTCTCTCTCTCTCTCTCTCTCTCTCTCTCTCTTTCTCTCTCTACCTCAACTGCAGCAGTGGCATGAATGTAAGTATCCAGTGATTTTTTTCCACATTGCTTCCCCTCCTTTCCAATTTCGGTGATATTTTCTTCACCTTCCTCGTAACACAGGCGTCGTAACTGCAGTATGACATTAACATAAGTACTTAGTCATTATTAGTCGACAGCCGTACGATTGGCTTTTATATTCATTTTATTGTTTACTGCCTAATTTTGTTGGAAAATTATATCTAATATTACTCTAATTCATCTGAAGTCCGTCTATATTTCTCAGTTCCTTTTTCCTTTTCTTTTCGGGGGGGGGGGGATACAGGTAGGTAGCTGGACTGCAAAAATAGCAGAACTCGTACATATGATATATAAGGCATTATTTTTTAAAAGGTTTCTTTAAATTTTCGTCTTTAATTTCTATTCATTTCTTCATTATTTTTTTCAATTTCCCCTCATCACCTCTCTTAGTACATTCAATAAAAGTACCCCACCCGTAATAATCACATGAGAAAGTGTGTCTAGTGTATTATTATTCATATCACTTTCACCCCAAACCACATTTACCTCACATTCCTCGTGTCACCTATTGTTCTTCACTCCACACATCTCATATTAGATTTTATTGTTTCCAGTGTCTTCGCTGTGCCACATATTTGTTTCACTTTCATCTGTGTGTGTGTGTGTGTGTGTGTGTGTGTGTGTGTGTGTGTGTGTGTGTGTGTGTGTGTTTTGCCTTATAACGCCATCTTTATTTTCTTCCATTTCATCATTTCTTCATCAATTATCCTATCACCACACACACACACACACACACACACACACACACACACACACACACACACAATGTGGACCAAAATTGAAAAGCATGTTTTTGTGTGTTTTCATTTGTTTGAGTTCAAAGCAGAAAAACTAAATGCACTTTCTTTTGCAATTTCAAGATACGTGGGTGAGATCTTCAAAGCTGCATTCATATCTTTCCAGTTATTTTTTTTTCTTATCATCGTCATCATCATCATCACCTTATTTCCCACTAATATGAAGAAGTCTAGTACGCTGTTTAGCTATACTTTAAATACGGGTTTTAAAATATATAAAGTATCACAAAGAGAACAATGAGGTGTAATCTTCAAGAGTAATCGCCAAGAAATATTTGGTAAGAAGCCTCCTAATCTCACGAAATGGGAAACAGCAATATCATTTATTTCCATTCAACAATTCACTCATTAAAAACAAAATAACATGAATCTGTCTTTCCATTTCGTGTTTTTGGGGAGTCGTGGCCCAATTTGAAACGTTTAGTGATATTTTTTTCTTTTTTCTCATTTTTTTTTTCTGTGTGTATCCGAAAATAAAGTTATGATCAAGTCACGTAAAAGGTTAATGGCAGTGTTCCTGTTTGTTTTTTATGAAGGAATTTGTATAAGTGTGTGTGTGTGTGTGTGTGTGTGTGTGTGTGTGTGTGTGTGTGTGTGTGTGTGTGTGTGTGGTTATTTCGTCTTGTTCTTCTTATATGCGCTGTTGTCTTTCACCATGAATTTCTCCATCATTTCTGTATTTATCTTTTCTAAATTCATTTTTTAATTAATCCTGTGCGTACTTATATATTTGTCTTCATTCATAAATTTTCTCCTCTTAAACTCCCTGTTTCCTCATAAGTTTTCTTCTGTCTTCCTTTATATAATTTTATTTCCTCAAATATTCTCCCTTTTTTAATTCCATGAAGTGACATCTCGGTCTCCATAAAGTGACGTCTTCCCGCATATTTTTTTTTTTTCCAACTTTCTTAACTTTTTATATTTACCTCATAAATACCTCAGTCTTTCTGGTAATCCTTCTTGTTCTTTGCTTTGTAAACTCTGTCTTCAAAAATTCTTCTGGTTCATAAATTTTCTTCCTCGTTCCACGCTACAATGCTCCCGTCTTCCCTTAAAAAATAAAAATAAATAAATAATACAAATCCTCCTCTTCCTCTTGTTCCTCATAAACCTCCTTCTTCCTTGATTTAACAAAATATTCGGCCAATCAAAACTTCTGATTCAATGTCTTCCTCTTTCTATTATTAAATATCCTCGTCTTCCCTCGTAAACTTCCTCCTCTTCGCTCATTAATTTTCTCCTCTTCCCAACTCATCCTCCCTCCATGCAAATCACCTCTCCCGGCATTGTCTCTCTCATGACCCCCATTGTGGTTTGTCTCAATGATCGTTTGCGGCCTCTTCTCCCGCCCTCCAGTCGTAAGGTGGGGAGAGGAGAGGCTTGGATGCTGAGAGAGAGGGAGAGAAATCAGAGACACACCAACAACCTTGATATATATATATATATATATATATATATATATATATAGAGAGAGAGAGAGAGAGAGAGAGAGAGAGAGAGAGAGAGAGAGAGAGAGCAATACTTCTTTTTTCTTCTCCCTCCCTCCCTCCTCCCCTTACTCTCCCCACCCCGCTTCGCCCTTTACTGCGCCGTTATGTGGACCAGTGGATTCTCTCTCTCTCTCTCTCTCTCTCTCTCTCTCTCTCTCTCTCTGTGAGGGAGTACGAGTGTGTTGCTTTTATCATCGCATAAAGGAATATTTAGTAAAATGTAAGGGAAACTGTCGGTGTACATTTCATGCACAATTTGATGTGTGATTTATTTGTGTACCGTACTAGTATGAATTTAAGAGATTCCTTTGTAAGTGGGAGAAGGGTAGTGGAAACCAGAAAGCCTCCCCTCCGTGTATTTTGGTGTTGTCTTCCCCATTGATAAACATTACTGGCTTTCGTACCGGGTAAGCAGAACACGTCTTGAGTGTCTTGGCAGTCGTGTAAAGGGAGTCGAGAGATTATTTTCTGCTGTGTGTTAATTCTTATTTGTGCAGTGTTTGTCTCTTGTTAATTTTTCATGCATCATTTTGCAATACAGGATGACTTATAGGTCGTCATTTATGTTTGTCGAGCATCTTATTAGGGATGATTTTAATATTTCGCCGCGAAGAATGTCGCATCATATATTTGAATTACAGTATAGATACATAAATAGATCCTACTTTCGTGGGTGTAATGTTATGTAATAGCCACATAAGTTTTAAGAAATTATATCTGAAATTCAGGTGAGAATGACTATGCAACCTTCATGTGACCTGTGTGACGTAAATATCCGGTGGAAGTTGTAGTAATGGCTGAAAAGGTTAAGGTGTCAGAGTAGGCGGAGCCGGTCGGAGCCGGTCGGCTACACAGAGGAGACTCTAAGAAGGAATGAGGTGTTGGTGCAGTGAAGGAGAAGGCTTGTGAAAGACGGGGTACAGTGGTTAGATGGTTATGCCAGTTAAGAGTAGGTAGAGTGACGGGGGTGGAATGTGGTGTTGGTGGAATGAAATTTTAACGAGAGGGAATGAAGTGTTGGTGGAATGAAGTAGGCTTGTAGAAGATGGAGTATTTAGTTAGATTTAGGAAGATTATTGTGTTGGATAAGAATAGGTTATGTAAGGAGTGACTCGGGATGGAATGTGATGAAGTACGGCTACAGGTTTAAAAAGGTTACTGTGGGTTATTGTGCCAGAAAGATTGGATTAAGTAAAAGAGTGGTTTGGACTAGAAAAAAAAGATGTAGAATGAAGAGTAGAATGGTAAGAGAAAAATAAGAGATGATTTGAAAGGTTATGAGTAAAATAATTAATGTTTACGAAGATGCTAAATCCAGATAAGAAAAAATTGTAGGAAGGTAGTGAATGATGAGGGAGGGAGAGAAAATGTGAAGAAGATTTGAAAGTATTGTAATAGTGGCTTGGGATGAGAAAGAAATGTACTGTAGGGCTTGAGAGAGGGATGAGGGAGGGGGGAAGAACGATAGGAAAGAAAATGATTATGGATGTCAGCGTGAAGCAGTGCACGTTGAACAGAAGTGGAGAGGAAATGAACAAGCAAAACACGAGACGAAGAGTGAGGATGGAGAGAATCTATAATAAATGATTTTAAAGGTTACTGTGCCAGGTAGCGTTAGGTTGTCTGCGGAAAGACCTGATTGTAAGCATAGGAAGAGGAAAAAGAATTAAAGGAAGTGATGAGAGAAATTAGAACATATCTATTTAAAAGCCATAAATGATTTTAAAAGTTATTGTTCCAGATAGCATTGTCTGCGGAAAGACCTAATTGTAAGCGTAGGAAGAGGAAATAGATTGAAAGGAAGTGATGCGAGAAATTAGAACGTATATGTTTAGAAAGGGTGTTGCGTTAGATAAAGTAGCTTACAGATGAAGTAATGATATGGCTAGGAGGTGAGTGAAGATGGCGGGAAAAAGGTGAAAAATTAGGGAGGGACACGGTGGAGTGGAAGTTTATTTTGTAAATGTAAAAATACAAGAAAAGAGAAGTCAGATAGAAGAACGATTTAGGGAAAGAAATACTGAAGACTTAAAAGTTATGTCAAGTAAGATTAGGTAGCCTGGGCAATGGTTTGCATTCGTCTGTGATTCATTTATCATAGTATGGCAGATTTTCAGCCATTTGCAGATTAGTAACTGTAGATCAGTAGCAGAATACGACAGTTGCCACTAAGACTACGTCCTTCTCAAAACAATTTTTCGTGGCCAGCATCAATTCCTAGTGTTAATCTCTTCTCACACGTCAGCATTCAAGATGAAGAAAAGTCAGTATTACTCCTTGTTAAAGTGAAGAGTATAGATGAAGGTATAGTGAGAGTAATGAGTGAACGTGAAGAGGAAAATATAAAATACCTGTACAAATGCATATAATTTCAAAGATTAGCAAGTTAGGTGGACATTTTTGGAAGTAAGTGTACAGGTATTAAAGGAAAACAGAAAATGAAGGACGAAATGAAGAGGAGGGAGAAAATAATATAATGCTCAGTATTGTGAGGGTTATTGAGTACGACAAACCTTCAGAAATAGAGAAGTAGGGAGGCAAAAAATGAAAGTGAAAAATTAAGGGGAAACTGAAGGGGAAGGCAAATACGTATAATGTAGATGATTTTTAAGGTTATTGCATCTGGTACGTTTGGGATTCTTAAGAAGAGGATTAAACTGAGAGAAAGAAATGAAAAGAGGCAGTGAATGACGATGAAAGAAAAATAGGGAAAATATAAGGAAGGGAAGGAGTAGGACTGTAGTTACTGATTAGAAAGGTTCGGGTTTAGGCCTAGTTGAGATTTGTGTGTGTGTGTGTGTGTGTGTGTGTGTGTGTGTGTGTGTGTGTGTGTGTGTGTGTGTCTGTGTGTGTGTGTGTGTGTGTGTGTCTGTGTGTGTGTGTGTGGTGGAAAGTGTGAGAAAAGATTAAGGGAGGGGGTGAAAGGAGGAATGCCAAGGACTGAAGGGTTAAGGTAGAGGTGATGGAGTGAGAGAGGTTGGATGGCAGAGGGTGAGGGTGAGGGAGGGGGGGAAAAAGGGGTGGAGATCGGGGAGCCGGAGAGACAAGAAAGGAGGGGGTGGAAGGGGTATGTCAGAGAGAGAGAGAGAGGTGAAGACTGAAATGTTTGGGGGGAAGATATGATGGTGATAATGTTGGTGATGGCTATGATACTGTAGATAGATGATGGTGATCTTGATGGTGAAAGTTATGATAATTGAGATAATGATGATGATGAGGATTATTAGTAATGGTGATACGATAATTGTACGTGGTATTGAAAGGGGTGATGGTAATGATGATGACTCCACTTAGCAATCTTCAGTGTTTACCATTTCACCTTCACCTCGACCTAATCTCTCTCTCTCTCTCTCTCTCTCTCTCTCTCTCTCTCTGTATGGACTTCGGAATTCGGTGTTGTAAATCCTCAGCAACCGACACTGATGACTTATTTGGCCACAGATCAGTGTCACCAGTGTGTATGTTGCTGCAGGTCCACCACACTAATATTCAGTCTATGGCGAGAGCAGGCGGGGTGGCGGCGGCACTTTTGATGTCGAGTGCACATCCGAAGCCTGTGGGTACACCAGCCCTTGGCCGCGTGGGTACCGGTAGCCCAGCGATGAATAAAATTTAATGTTTGTTATCATACAGTTCCGGCAGAGACATAGCTCGGTTTACTACTACAAAATTTTGTGTTGGTACAGAGTCAGGATTCATGTCTCTGCATCTCAAAGGAAAATAAATAAGAAGTCAAGGAGCACATACCTTTGCCAGCGTCAATAAATATTATGATTTACTGCTGTAATTCCTCTTTCATCTCGGAGAAATACCTTCATGGTCTGTCACTTAATTCTACGGTGTTAGTCTTCCCTGTTACACAATCGGAGTGAGTGCATACATCCACCAGTGCCAATAAAAACTACGATTTATTCCTGTATCCGGATCCAGATCAACCTCAAAATCTATATAGCTCATCATCGACCTACTGCCCATCTATCCACCAGATTTCTTTGAAAGCCGGTAACAGCTTTATGAAATATCTTGTACACAACCAGACGCGGGTGAATATACCGTCCAATTTCGTTGACGAAGGTAATAAAGGACACTGACAACATTTTAAACTAACGAGAGAGAGAGAGAGAGAGGTTACTACCATAACTGGAGGTGAGGCCGGAGATGAAGCAAGGGACTGTGGCAAGCATGAGAATGGTAGAAGGGGGGTTGTTTAACATGGAGGAAGCCTGGCCCTCTCATGGTCGCCTACCGATGTTCTCTGCTGGTTTACCCAACTGATCGCCGGATGACTGTACTCAGTTGGAATATATCATAGGTGCGCGGCAGGGCAGCAGCAGCAACAACAACGGTTAGACTAGTCGTAATAGTAGTCGTAGCAGTATTAGTAAGCAAATTAATTAGGTAATAATAATAATAATAATAGAAACGATGGTACCGGTAGAATTAATGCTGATAATCATGATAAAATTCAGTAGCTAGTCGACGCTGATTTTTTTTTTTTTTTCCACCGTTCACCATCCTTTTTTAAGGGCGTAGTGTGTTAAGGGACGTTTGTACAACAGGCAGCTCCACCGCCCGGTCATATCAGAGCCATACGTAAAGACGGTTTCAAACCCTTTGCCACCAGATGTCTCTCTCACTAAGCAAAGCCCATTCAGTCCGATGACGTATATAGGTCATTCATGGTATCACCTGACGATTTTAGTCCTTTTCGTAGTAATGTCTGGCAGTGAAGAACTTAATGAAGGATGGTAACTATCCCCGCCGGCTCGGTAAGTTATCTAATCTAAATAATAATGTCTAGTTCTTTTGCCTTAACGTGGCCAAGATTTTCCCCCATTTGCTTCTTATTCCACGTAGCTCAGTGCCAATAAATAAAAGACAATACGGTACCACAATTGTCATACTTTCCACAGCACTTCTTCGTGACTAGCATCATATTGTAGGTGCTAATCGATTGTTACAGTTCAGCATTCTCGATGGAGAAATGGCAGTTTTAGGCCAAGTTAGAGTAAGAACGTTATAGTCTATCAGTATACCTGGGCTGTTTCCCCTCTAACGAGGGGGTGGCCAAGACAGGACGAGACACACACACACACACACACACACACACACACACACACACACACACACACACACACACACACACACACACACACACACACACACACACACACACACACACACACACACACACACACACACACACACACACACACACACACACACACACACACACACACACACACACACACACACACACACACACACACACACACACACACACACACACACACACACACACACACACACACACACACACACACACACACACACACACACACACACACACACACACACACACACACACACACACACACACACACACACACACACACACACACACACACACACACACACACACACACACACACACACACACACATTTACTCGTATCTTAGCCCCCAAGGGGAGAGGGAATCGCTCCTCACCGCACCACACCGCACGAGGGTCAGCTGCGCATTGCCATCCAGCGACATCCACGGCAGGGCCCGACAGTAGAGCGGGTTTACCCCTACCACATCTTTATGAACTCATCCCCTTCCCCGCACCTTACCCGATCAGTTTATCAGACAATATGCGGGCGAACATTCCGTCGAAGCCACGTCATCATTTATTGTAGCAGTGGCAGAAAATGAATCCTGAAATCGTCATCATAGTAAAGGGGTTTTTAAATCGTCTATCTGTCCCAAGAGTTAAATAAAAAAACACGTCCATGTAGTGAGGTTGTTAGACAGGTATGTGAAGTAATTAGGGAGAAGACAGGTGGGAGAAAGAATGTTATTGGCTCCATTTATTTCACATCCTCCCCAGATGACTCATGCTAATTGTCCTAAGAGAGAGAGAGAGTGGCGTGTGTATGATCGTGTGTGTGTGTGTGTGTGTATGTGTGTGTGTGTATGTGTGTGTGTGTGTGTGTTGTAACTAGAACTATCATCATCAGCACCACCACCACATAACAACACCTTCACCACCGCCACCGCCTTTATGGAGAGTTGCAAAACTTTAGGGTGGAGAGCATGCGGTGGAGGTGGATGGAGGGAGTGCAGGGGGAGAGGGCGGGGGTGAAGGAGGGTGGAGGATGAGGGAAGGGCGGAAAAGGGAGAGGGAGAGGGTGGAAGTGAAGGAAAGGGGAGAAAAACTATGAGGGGGGAGGATTGGAAGCACCGGGTGAGAGAGAGAGAGAGAGAGAGAGAGACGCAGTGAAGGGAGGTGGTATTGTGAAAGAAGAGGAAGAGGAAGAGGGGAACGAGGTGGAGGTAAGAGGAGGAAGATAAGTGGGGGAGGGGAGGAAAGGAGGGAGGGGGTGTTGAGGTGGAGAAGGTGGATGGACGGAGCGAGGGAGGGGAGAGAGGGGGGGTTAAGGTGGAGGAGGTAAGAAGAGTGGAGGAAGGGGTGGGGGGTTCAGGAGGGGAGAGTAGGGATGGAGGGTGGGAGGGATGGAGGAGAATGAGGGGTGATGATGGAAGAGGGAGAGAGAAGAGGATTTGGAGGAAGGTGTGTGTGTGTGTGTGTGTGTGTGTGTGTGTGTGTGTGTGTGTGTGTGTGTGGTGACGTCACACTCACTTAACCCTTGTAATGATGACCTCGGTAACACCCCAACCCCCCTCCTCCCTTCGTTTCCTCTCCCCTCCCCTCCTCTACCTTCATTTCCTCTCCCCTCCCCTCCTCTACCTTCCTTTCCTCTCCCCTCCCCTCCTCTTCCTTCCTTTTCTCTCCCCTCCCCTCCTCTACCTTCCTTTTCTCTCCCCTCCCCTCCTCTACCTTCCTTTTCTCTCCCCTCCCCTCCTCTACCTTCCTTTTCTCTCCCCTCCCCTCCTCTGCCTTCCTTTTCCCCTACTCTTGACCTCCCTCCTCTTCCACCCACCCCTTCCCCATTACTTGCATCTCTCTCTCTCTCTCTCTCTCTCTCTTAATATCCACCACCGTATCCTTGTCTCCACTTTCTCCTCCCCCTCTCCTCCCCTCCACCTTCTACATCCACCTCCAGCTCTTACCTCCTGCCCTCTCCTCGTCCCCATTCTTCTTCCCTCCTCTCCTTCTCCCGTCTCCTACTCTCTTTTTCCCTATTTCCCTCTCCTTCCCTTTCTCCAGTCCTTCGTCTTTCCTTCTTCCTCTCTTCTCATTTCCTCTCCTCTGCTCTCTCCTCTCCTCTCTTCTCTTCTCTTCTTCTCTCCTCTTTCCTTCCTTTCCTCCCTCCCTGATATTCACCTCCTCACATTTCCTCTCCATTATCCTTCCTAACTTTCATCCTTGACATTCACCGTCTCTTCTCCCCTCCTTCTCTCTTCTTCCCTTTCAAGGTTAGTGTGTGTGTGTGTGTGTGTGTGTGAGGGATTTTTTATGTAATCTGAAACCTTATATGACTCGACTGTCTCATTTTACGTTGATACGAAAGGTTCCTCCCAAGCAAAAAAAATAAAAAATAAAAATAAGTAAATAAATTCGCGGTAATCAAAGTTATGATGTTGAGACCTGAGCCTTTCTTCCTATAAATCATCATCATCATCGTCATCGTCATCATCATCATCATCGTTGTCATCATCATCATCATCATCATCATCATCATCAGTTCTTCCTCCAACAGTAAATTATAAATGAGATAGGTAGGCATCATCATCATCATCATCATCATCATCATCACCACCTTATCTCCCACAGAAAGATATACATGAGGAGAGTCTGATCCACAAAACTACACCATCGTAGGGAAGTGCTACAGTTGTCTTAACCCCTTCATACTTGTGACTTATTTTCTTTGATTCGCTCTTGGTGCCACTTCATGATTTGTTTTCAGTTGTATACACAGCAAAAGAAGGATTACCAGTACTGAAAGGTTTATTAAGGCTATATCAGACCTACTTCAATTCAAAAGTCTCTCAAGCTGAATGACCCATCTGAAAGTAGCAGAATAAGATGATGATGATGATGATGATGATGATAGTTAATAATAATAAAAATAATAATAATAATAATAATAATAATAATAGTATACCTGATGTGCGTGAAGTGGTGTAATAAATTTCCTTTAACAAACACGCACCGGTACTCTGTCTGTCTATTGTGTTAGCCTTGGATCTCTTTGTACAGCCTCCTGAGTGTCGGATATTTATACACTATGCAGATGGGGAACGGCGCGAAAGATTACAAAAACTCTGGTACAGTGTGCAAAAACACACACACACACACACACACACACACACACACACACACACACACACACACACACACACACACACACACACACACACACACACACACACACACACACAAATATCTTCACATTTTCCGTCCTTGTATCTTGAAAATGGATGAAAGTTTGAAACATTCTGGAGTAACTTTTTATTCATGTGTATGTCTGTTGTTTCTAGTAAAAAGCATCAAGATGGATTTGTGTATAACATTATATGAACTGCAGATGTACCTGAAATATTTGCCTTATTAAAACAAGCCAGAAAGGGTCAACGCTCATTGCGAAACATCTGTATAATTTTTTTTTCACTATTTTTCTTTTTTTTGCTGTTGTACTGTTAAATACAAAAGTCCCTTCGCATTTACAGCCTATAATCGCTGGGGTCATTGATGCCTGAATGACACATAGTGGACATCACCCACAGACGGATGCTGATGTGGGCAGAATCGTCCACTGTCACACTCAGCCATTTATGAATCCAGGCATGAAGGACAGGCACGAGAGGCGAACATATTTTTATATCTGACTGTCTATGCATGGCCCAAGGTCCACGTTAAACCTTGAGTGTAACTGGTGCGGTAAAAACCCAACCTGTAGATGTAGCGGATGGCCTCCACAACCCCGATCATATAGTGCTACCCGGTCCTTATATTGCTGCCCGGTAATCCACGGGGACCCACAGTGGCCCAGATGTACACCCTGTAAAAAAAAGAATCGGGACCCCACGAGCTGATGCGTCTCGCAATGACCACTGATACGCACCAGAACTCAGTTGGGGCTTCAAATTCCTTCGTGCGGTGTGGCATATTGTATCGTGCAGTAAGGGTCCCGATTCTTTTTTTATAGGGTGTACAGTGATCGCCTCCTGATGTGTACGTGCCCTAAACCTACAGTAGTTTAAAACCCAAGTCCTTAACACTGAATATTAGTCCGTATTTTAAGTGGTAATGCAAGCTCCGTAACACCTTTTCTTGGCGATTTAGTCAGGGCATTGCACCTTAAAATTCCCTTGCATGTTTTGTATAATATCTGCAAAGCTTACATCACTAACATACGGTACGGTAAATGTAAAATGCGGACTAAATCGACAAGAAAAATGTCATACGAAGCCTCAATTCCCACTTATAATAGAGCCTTTAAAGTGGCTGATGAGAGTACCCTGTATCCTTTTCTCCTCGCGCCTTTTTGTGTATATTACTGATTGGCGTATGTTCTATCTATCTATCTATCTATTGCCAGACGCCTTAATCCCTTACGGTGTAGCCAAAAACAAATCGCCTCCACGTCACCCTGTCCCTCGCCATTTCAGTGCCCCGCATCCAAATCCCTCTTTCATATACCTCTCCACTTCATCCCTCCATCTCATCCTCGGCCTCCCCCTCCCTCTCCCCCCCTCCACCTCACTCACATACACTCCTCGTCAGTCTCTCACCCTCCATCCTCTCCACATGGCCAAACCACCTCAGTGTGTTCCTCCTAACGCTTCCCATCACATCCACATCCACACCAGGATGTTAATTTTCAGGGTGTAAGTTATATTATTGCAAAAAAGAGAGAAAGATCAAAATAAGCTGGAAAGGTAAGATAGGGGATTGTATGAGGATGGATGTTTGTCGTGGGAGAACGGGTCGTCGCTGAGTAGGGGCAGATGCCAGGAGATCCTTTATGTTGATATAACCCCTGGCAGTAGATTGATTAAAGAAATGAAATATCAGACTGTGTGTGTGTGTGTGTGTGTGTGTGTGTGTGTGTGTGTGTGTGTGTGTGTGTGTGTGTGTACAGCCAGTGACCACATACACACACAAACATATGGCTGATAGTCTCCTAGTGCAGTCAGAGTCTCCTTATCCACGCTCTAATACCTCAGCAGCATTGCCTCACTTCCCCTCACTCATTTGCTCTGGCTATTAGTCCATCCTGCACTGTACATTACTGAGTACTTAGAGAGACAGTTTTGTTATTTTCTGTGGTTTATCATCTGTAATACTTTGCCGCTACTATTGATGTTACACTGTACGATAGCTGAATAATATTTCCACCACTACTACGGGTACTACTATTGATGATGATGAAATACTACTACTACTGCTGCTGCTACTGATGATGATGAAGAACTACTGCTGCTACTATTACTGTTACCACTGTACTTCTGCTACCGTTGTTACTTTGGATTGTACTACAGCTGCTAACCGAAGCGGGAAATGAAAGTGCATGAAGGTCCAGCCGTGTACCCATCTAGTAACTGTGAATTGCTGAGGTTCTTAACGCAAAAACAATACAAAGTCCTTCATTGTGTGTGTGTGTGTGTGTGTGTGTGTGTGTGTAGTGGTCATTTGGGTCCATGTACTCATTCTCCTCTATATTTAGTGCTGGAGAGGGATGCCTTTACGTGGTGGCACCGATATAGCTGAGCAACTCCTCTGCCCGGTTATGCAAGCGCTTCCCACCTCCTTTCTTATCCCCCGAAAGGAGGAGGATGGACTTCATGATGAGAGCACCTTTAGCCTCCAGTCCACGGGGTTCACGTTCCGAATGAGCCTGCGGTTACTAGTACTACTACCACTACTGTTACTGATAATTCCACTGGAGTACTTGTCTAGTAATGTATAACTTCTGATTTAGGTCTTTTATTCCCATAACTACATACCCGGTACGATACTTCGATACAGAAGTTGCGGATGTAATGTTTGATTTATAATACAGCAATCGGCCTTTTAACATCGGAGAAGCACATTCCTATTACAGTACGGTATGAGAATCGCGTGCTTTACGCATGTAGTTGTTTCGTAACCCAAGTGTTTGTAGATCCATTAACATTCCCAGGCTCCTGTGACTCACTCGACTAACTCATCAGGCTCTTATGACTCAGCCAAATCATCTATCGTTAAACAAAACATCGTACTAGAGTTGTGCCGACCATGAGGAGGTTAACCCCTGGATCCTAAGGCTATTTCCCCTTTGTTTTTGCTATTCCTAGACGGTTTTATTCAGCATAGGAGAGGACGCTAGTAGTGAAGGGGTTAGTGAAGACTGTACGAGAATAAAACCCCCTCTAGTGCGTAAAAGCCTCTCCTGATCCAAACAAAATCGTCTAGAGACAGTAGGAATTAAACAGAAAACACGTCATGAGAGTGAAGGGGTTTAGGATAGTAGTAATAGTAATAGTGGTAGTAACTGAAACCCAGGCATATATGAATGTAAACCCGGTGGACTGAAGACTGTTACCCTTCCTCCGGAGTCCACCATCCTCCGTTCAGGGTATAGGGAGGGAACTGAGGGAAGTTTGAATAACCGGGCAGCTCCACCGCCCGTTCATATCGGTGCCACCACGTGAAGGCGTCCCTGTTCAACAGCAGAGTTATTGGTGTCAGAATTTTGTAGTTGATTCTTATCGCTACGAGACGAATTTATTTACTTCAAGATATCTCTGTTGTAGTGATAGAATTATTAGTGAAATCTTCGTCTAGTCCATCTGGCTTCAAAGTCAGTCCCAATCTGAATTCAATCGTCCCGGGAGGTGACGGTGGGTTTAAGGTTGAAGGTAAAAATTGGTTTGTTGGGAGGGAGAAGGGAGGGGGAGAGATGGGGAGGGGAAGAGGGAGAGGGAAGTGGGAAGCTTAAAACAGATGATGATGATGATGATGATAGTGAGATGGCATGAGTCTAGGAGAAGTGAGTGCTAAGAACACACACACACACACACACACACACACACACACACACACACACACACACACAGGGAGAGAGAGAGAGAGAGAGAGATTCATTTCAAATTAATTCCTTTTTTTCACCCCTAACCCTTCACCAGCAAGGAAAAAAATCTACGGTACAAAAAACGGAAGTGATGGGTACTTTTTTTTTTTTTCCAATGAGACAAAAAGCATGTGGAAAACTAATTACTTCTTGTGAAGGTGAGGGTGGGATGAAGGTAAAAGTGGTATGTGGGGAGGTAGAAGTGGGGGGGAAGAGAGATGGGTAGAGGTAGAGGGAGAGGGAAGGGGGAATGTAGAAGAGGAGGGAAGAAAAAGGACGTATAGAACAGAAAAGAAGGGGGAGCAGGATAGGGAAGGAATGTATGGAAGACAAGGGAAGGGGGTGAGAGGTGAAGTAAGGGAGGGGAGGAGGCGGAGAGGGGGTTGAGAGAGAGGGAATGGTGGTGGGGAGACAGGTAGATAGACGGGGGAGGGGGAATGACCTTGTGCTTGGGTATGGGGTGGAGGGGGAGGTTGGGGGGAAAAGGGGAAGGGGGATTCTGACCTTGTGTTGGGGCAGGGTAGGGAGAGAGAGAGAGAGAGAGGAGGGAAGGGAGAGAGAGAATTTTGCAGTTCATATGGTTCCAGCGAGGTGGTCTGACCTTCATATTGATATAAAAACTTACTACCAAGTCGCTGTATAAGAAAAGGTAGGGTAAGAAAAAGGGGGTATAGCATAGTACAGGGAGAGAGAGAGAGAGAGAGAGAGAGAGGTATGGTGGGTGAAAGTGGTAGTATCGGAGGGGTATGGGTGAGGAGGGGTTCTTAAAAACCTTGTTGGTGAAAGGGATGGGTGGTTGAGTGAGTGGTACTATGGAGAGAGAGAGAGAGAGAGAGAGAGAGAGAGGAAGGAAGGAAATGTCAGCTGTTATCTTGAATGTCCTGATGCCTGCCCACAGCTACCACAACAACCACACTACCACAGTTATTGTCACCATTACTGCTCAACCACAGTTACTACCACAACTACCACAATTACTACCACAGTACCACTTACTGCTACACCTATCACCGTTTCTACCACAGCTACCAACACTATCATTACAGCCAGTACCACAGCCAACATTAACACACCACCACAGTTACTACCACAGCCACCAATACCATCATTACTGCCACCATCACAGCCAACATAACCACGGCTACCACGCCTGCCACAACGTACTTCCACAGTTACAGTTACCTGTATCATTATTATTTCCAACAGTACAACTACCGGTACTACAACCAGTACCACAACTATCACCGCTACCACTATTACCACAGTTGCAAGTTCTCTCTCTCTCTCTCTCTCTCTCTCGTCAGGCTATATGTATATTTGTCTGTCTGTATATCTGTTTGTCTGTTATCTTTCTCATCTTCGTCTCTTAAACCCATCACTTAATCTCCTTCCCATCTTCCCTTCCCTTTCCGTTTCTTTTTTCTCTCCTCTCTTCTTCCTTCCCTTCCCTTTCCGTTTCTTTTTTCTCTCCTCTCTTCTTCCTTCCCTTCCCTCCCCCCTCTTCCCCTACCTATATCACTCATCATCATTTGTATGTCTCTTCCCTCCCTCCATTTTCGTCCAACCTACCACTATCCCCCTCCACTTCCTCGGTCTTCCCTTTCCCTCCCCTTCGAATCCTCCTTCACTTCCCCTTTCCGTTCCTTACCTCTCCCTTTCCACTTCCTTCTCTCCCCCTCTTCCTTACCTCAGCACCTACCCTGCTTCCTTCCTCATCTCTCCCTTTCCCACCTCCTACTCCCCACCCTCATCTCCATTGCAGATCTTTCCTGTCATTTATTCTCCCTGCCTCCCATTTACCCTTTGTTCCTTCCCCTTACCTCCCTTCCTGTATTCAACCCCATCTCCTTCGGTCTCTCATCCCCATCACTCCCTCTTCCACTATTCCTCCTTTCTCCCCACCTCCATCTTCCCCACCCCCCTCTCTCCCCATCGCAGTTCTTCCTCTTCCATCTCTTCCCATCGTCAGTCTCCCCCCCTCCTTCCTCCCCACCACTCCCCCATCCTTCCCCATCCCTGTCCTGCCCCTCCGCCATTGCCCAGCCATTTGCAACACTTCCTCAAGGCGACTCCGGCTTTGGGGTCACGTGTGGGGTCAAGGAGGTCACGATTGAGGGGTACGGAAGTCACGACCCTACATACACGCCAGAGACAGATAGATGGATGGATGGATAGATAGATCAATAGCTGGAGAGAGAGAGAGAGAGAGAGAGAGAGGGAGAGAGAACTACGAGGCTAATGGAAAAACTTGCATCCTTGCCACAGATGTATTCTGCGGAGAAAAAAAAAAAAGATTGCCTAGTACTGCAGGAGAGAGAGAGAGAGAGAGAGAGAGAGAGAGAGAATTACGAGGCTAATGGAAAAACTTGCTTCCTTGCCACAGATGTATTCTACAGAGAAAGAAAAAAAAAAGAGGATTGCCTAGTACTGCAGGGGAGAGAGAGAGAGAGAGAGAGAGAGAGAGAGAGAGAGAGATCCTCAGTCGTTAGCCAAAGTATTAGGGTTAAGTAACAGCTTAGGTGATATTATCATTATCATTACCTCCGCCAAGGAGGTTATGTATTCACCCCTGTCCGTTAGTTTCTTTGTTGGTTGGTTTGTGAGCAAGATTACACAAAAACTACCGTGCGGATTTCCACGAAACTTGGTACAAGAATGGGCCTTGGCCCAGAATACACTCCATTAAATTTTGGTGTGGATCCGGATAATGGTGCGGATCCAGGAACATTCTTTCACTTTCTTTAACATTGTGAGACAGGGCGTTGGCGGAAATATGCGCTGTACTGAGTGCCATTCTAGTTATTATTATTATTAATATTATTATTATTGGTGTTCCTGACGGTGAAAGACGATATCACCAGTGTTTAGAATTCGTGTATGCACATGGATAACATAAGGATCATGAATAAAGATAATTACAATGAGTATATAATTTTTTCTGGGAATCTTTTGTGATAGAAGAATAAAGACAACGTCATCTCAGTGTCTAGATAGAGGAGGCGGAAGTATCCCCCTCCCTCCCCCCACACCCACTCCGTTACAGTGTAGGTGTAGTGCTGCAGGTACCCTGTTGGCCGTAACAGTGTAGGTGTAGTGCTGCAGGTACCCTGTTGGCCAACACTTAGTCTGTGTTGCAACCCATCTAGCCTACATCTCCGCTCTTTTTCTCTGTCATTGCACACTTCCTACTGCATCTTCGTCGTTAATTTTTCCGTCTCAGCTCTTTCAGACTGAGAACGCCAACCTTTTTTTTTTTTTTTTTTTTTTTTTTTTTTTTTTAAACAATATACTGTATATATTTTCTTGGAATTTTCAGACAGTTGTTTGGATCTTAGGATATATACCCGGTGTATGATATATATATATATTAATGGAGGGGTTAGATAATTACGGTCTTCATTAGTTTTCTCCCTGAAGGTTCTTCCCTGGGTGATTATAGTTGCCAGGTAGTTGCAAGAAGAAAGCCGTAAAGGTGTCTTGTTATGAAGGAGTTAGTTAAGTCATGAGGGAGTATTCATCATCATCATCATCATCATCATCATCATTATCATTATCCGGACCTCCTTTCCCACCTTAGGGCAAGGTGAGGAGTAGCAGTGTCCAGACAGCCCTAATTTGCCCAGTCCAATGGGCCACGCTTCCATTCACTCACCAATAAAGCCCCCGGAATCCTGGCTCTACCTGATACGCCAGAAATATTCACCGCGTTCTGTAGCTTCACATACCGTACACGTATCCAACAGAGTCAGTCCGGACTCTCTCACGTTAAAGAGGGGTGCCAAATTCTTGATCATGCACTTCTCCTCACAATATTCATCCAGCCAGCTCGATCTCCTGTCTGTTCCCCCGACTTCCAAACCTCTCTTCCTCACACACTCATCCACCATATCTCTCCACCTTCTCCTTGGCCTATCTTGCCTCCTCCTTCCTTCAGATTCGCTCAGATATACGTTTTTCACAACTCTATTGTTATCCATTCTCTCCTCATGACCATACCATCTCAGTGCACTCTCTTCGATTCTGGTGTCCACAGATTTCCTCACTTTACATCTTTCACGAATCACACTATTTCGTATCCTATCCACTCTCCGTACTCCACATACATTCCTAAGCAGTTCCATCTCCTCTGCTCTCACTCTTGACTTTTCATTTCCATGTCACACCATAAACATCCTTATGTTAAAGTTGGCACTAACACTCTTCATGCAAGCCTCGTGCAGCTGCAACACACAAGCCTCTGTTTCTTATCAAGGCCTTCATTGCACCAGCTACTTTCCTTCCTTTTGTCACTCTAATTTCCACTTCTTTTGCACATTTTCCTCTTTTTTTTCTATCACTTTACCAAGGTATCACTGTACCAAGGTATTTGAACTCTCTCACCAATTCCAGTCTCTTCCATTCACTGTAACATCGCACTGGGAGTCACCGTCTCTCCCAATAACCATCACTTTACTCTTTTCTACATTTACTCTCAAGGCACGGTGCTCACAGACATCAGCATACTGCACTAGTCTACCAAGTTCTTGTCCGGTATTTGCAAGTAGTACTGCATCATCAGCATACAGCAAATTCGAGATATTCCATTCATCACCATTCATTACCAACGCCATCCCTCTCTCCATTACTCGTGTTTTTACTTCTCTCATCACCTCATGCATATACGTAGGGAACAACCATGGAGACATAACACAACCTCGTCGCACGCCCACACCGATCGTGAACCATTCACTTAGATGCCCATTAACCCTTACACATGCTTCACTACCATCATAAAAACTCTTGACGGCACCTAGCAGCTTACCATGTACTGTACACCGTACATGCGCAAAACCTTCCACAGTCCTTCTTTGTGTACAGTACTTTGTCATATGCTTTTTCCAGATCCATGAATGTCATACACACCTTATAGTCCTTCTCACAAGCCATCTCCACTATCTGTCTCACTGCAAATATTTGGTCCACACATCCTCTGCCACTTCTAAAGCCACCCTGTTCATCACTCACTAGGACTTCTGATATCTCTCTTACTTTCTCTACAATAATTCTTCCATATACCTTCCCTGCCACACTCAGTAAACTTAGGCCACGATAATTCTTGCACTCACTTCACTCACCTTTATTTTTGCACAGGGATACAATCACAGCCTTTTTCCACTCTGCTGGCTCAGTTTCACTCATCCATGCCTTCCTACATATCTCCAACAAGCACGTCATTCCGCTCTCTCCACTACATTTAATCATCTCTGCATACACTTCATCAACCCTAGCTGTCTTCCCATTTTTCTTCTGCTTCACAGCGCTCTTCACCTGTGCAAGTGTCACATTTCCTGGCACTGCATTCCTTCTCTGCACACCCCCAAAACCAATCATGTTTACAGTGGCTCTGCTCTCTCTATTCCCGTTCATCAGGCTTTCAAAATGTTCTTTCCACCTGGTCCTTACTTCATCACCATGAGTTAATAGTCTACCACTTGCATCTTGCACACCTTCACATTTCTTCCCGCTTTCACTTCCTTATTTCCGCACCTCTTTCCAGAATGACTTGCTATTTTCAGAGTCGTTTGCATTCATTTTTCTTCCTAGACCATCATTTACCTCCTTCTTTTTCCTCTTCACTAGTCTCTTTACGTGTTTCTTGCTCTTAGTATTTTCAGTTCTTAGTTCAATTGAACCCCTGTCCTGTAACCACTTCTGCCACTTCTTCCTCTTTTCCTCCACTGATCTCTTAACCTCCTCATCCCACCATGCCGTACCTTTCTTCTTTGTTGTTACTCTTGCCACACAACACACCGCTTTAGCATTTCTAACAAAGCAATCCCTATATGCATTCCACAGGCTGTCTAGATCCATTTCATTCCAATTCACTGATTCTAACTCCCCACTCTTGCCACACCACACATCGCTTTGGCATTTCTAAGTAAGCAGAACCCATATGCATTCCTCAGGCTGTCTAGATCCATTTCATTCCAATTCACTGATTCTAACTCCTCTCCTACTTTGGACCTGTATTCATCTGCCAGTTCTTTAATCCTCAGCTTCTCGACTGTCAGTCTTTCTCCCTGTCTGCTCCTCTCTTTCCTGGTTCACCTCACTCCTCTCAGCTTGATCTTGCATACCACAGTCATGTTATCTGACAGACCTCCACATCGTCCTTTCACGGCCCTCGTATCAGCAACCGTTCCCAGCATCGAGCTCTCTACGAGCACATAATCAATTAGGCTCCTTTCAACATGATCCCCGTTCTCTCTATACCATGTATATTTATGTACATCATTGTGTTTGAAATACGAGTTAAAAATGCACAACCTCCTTTCCTGACACATATCCTTCAGTCGCTTCCCATTATCATTTTCTCCTGGTGCTCCATTACAACCCATTATGTTATCCTCAGGACCAGTCCCTACTCCTCCATTCATATCGCCCATTACGATCACTTTATAGCTCCTGGGCATTTCTCCCACTACTTCATCCAGCTCATCCCAAAATCTGTCTTTTTCTCTCTCACTCCTGTCCTCATACGGTGCATACGCTACAATCACCACCACTTTCACCTTCTCGAACATGAACTTGACATACATACACCTCTAGCAGACACATTTTTAATCGCTCATTCCACTCTGCCATACCTCTTTCATCAACAAAGCAACTCCCTCCTTGCATCTTCCTCGCCCATTCATGCCCGATCTTACACATTTTACACCCTCCCACTCCACTTCACACCCTTTCATCTTTGTTTCAGACAATGCCATCACAGCATATCTCGCACCCTTGAACACATTCACTACTTCCACCTTCTTGTTCTCCTCATTCACACCTCTCACATTCCACTTGACCATGCGAATCTGCCCATTTGGTTGGGGCCCTGGGCAGGTATTGGGCCCTCCGAGGCTTTCCGAAACAACCGCCATGATTAAGTGATTTTGGATAGGGGAATCTGCGGGACACCTAACCCGGCCAAAAACCCCGGTTATATGGTTACCACCCAGCGTAGTAAATGGTTTCCTGGGTACGTTACAGGAAAACCGTTTGGCTTGTCACTCAGAGACCATCAGGCATCCCTACATTGAGTGAGTGGATGATGGGCGCCCCCATCCACCACAGTTATTACTATTATTATTGTTATTACCGATATTATTATTGTTATCATAAGAAGTAGTAGTTGTTGTGGTGGTGGTGCTAGTAGTAGCAGTTGTTGTTGTTGTTGTTATAGTGGTAGTAGCAGTAATTGAAGTAGTAGTAGTTGTAATAGCAGAAGTAATAAACTCAGTCTATCGTTTTATTGCTGACTTTTGTGTGTGGTTCATATATTATTCTGCATTCTTGTGTGTGTGTGGGAGTGGGAGTGCCAGGGCCTTCACCTTAACCCCGTCACCGCCACAAGTCTCCTCTAAACTTGAATCTAATCTATCCGCCAGTGGTAAGAAACGAAAACCTGTCTTGTCATGAGGGGGTTAATGGAGATGGTTTATTACTTATTCACAGCTGCAGCTCTCTCTTGAAGCGTTAGTGGTCTACCACAGTAAGAACATTGACATCGCACAGTACTGGGAGAGAGAGAGAGAGAGAGAGAGAGAGAGAGAGAGAGAGAAAATCTTAAAAAAAAAAAAAAAAAAAATCTGTTTAACTAAAATCCCCTGACAGTACCAAGCATAAAGCAGTAACTAGTCAAGAATAAACATATATATATATATATATATATATATATATATATATATATATATATATATATATATATATATATATAATAAGTAATGACCCCGAATGTGTTTATGGTGCATGTTTCTGTCCTCTTCGATATTAGACGTCCTTTCTAATATGAATGAAATAATGTGGTTTTGACAAGAATAAAATAAAAGGAATATTGGTGAAGGAGACAGGCTAACTGTTAGGTGTGTTCTAAGAATCTATCACAACGACCTAATCAAAAGGCCAGTGAAAGTAGGATCACGGCAGCAAAAGATAAAAAAAAAAAATCAGATTAGCAGTTTGTTGTAAGTGGCTAACAGACCTGCTTTATTTTTATTTATTTATTTATTTTTTTTCATTTATTTATTTTTGCTGAGGTCTGTGCTTTCATGTTCAATTTTGATGACGAGTCTCCTTTTTTTTATCGATTTGTTTTGTCTTAGTGATTTGTATTGCTGACTTATTGTTGCTGGCGAGTGAGTGGGAATGAAGGGAGCGGAAGTGAAGGATTAAGAGAGAGAGAGAGAGAGAGAGAGAGAGAGAGAGAGACAGACAGACAGACAGACAGACAGACAAAATGAGAAAAAAATGGGTGAGATAAAAAAAAAAAAAGACATCAAGTACTGTATATAGCATAGCACAAAACAAGGAAGAGTTGAAGGGGAGGATGAGGAATTGGAGGAAGTGAAGGAAGTGGAGCAGGGAAGGTGGAGTGTAGGATGTGGATTGAGGTGGAAGTGTGGTGGCGTGAAGGAGTGAGTGGAGTTACTAGAGCCTTTCCAATCACCCCCCCCCCCTCCCCGACTCGTGTGGACTTCCCCTGGACTGCAATCATTCGTCATGCAAGCTGACAGTTTTGGTGATGGCTTCCCTCCCCTCTGTCTGTCTATGTCTGTATCTTTGTCTGTTTATCTATGTCTGTCTGTCTATCTGTCTGTCTGTCTATCTATCTATCTATCTATATATATATATATATGTATCTGTGTATCTATATCTGTCTATCTATCTGTCTATCTTTGTGTGTGTGTGTGTGTGTGTGTGTGTGTGAGGTAGGTTAGTACAGTGAAACAGTTTCATGACAAGCAAATGAATATTTTACCCTTATACTGTACTTCTTCCTTTCTTTCCTTCTCTCTTCCTTTTCTCCTTCTTTATTTCCCTCATCGCTTATACCTCCTTCTCTCCCTTTCTCTCTTACTCTCATCCCCTTCACCAAGTGCTGAACTCTACCTCTTGTCATTTCGGAAGATCCAGTCGATGGAGTTTGTCACCACGGGGAGCAGTTATAAGAAAGAAAAATAATGGGGAATAAAGCTAACTGGTAGTATTTCGACGGCATTTTTCAGCATTGGAGAGAGTTTTCAGCAATGGAAGGAGGCATCTGTCAGCATTAATAGGGTATTTGTTAAGCCTGGTGGGAATTATCGGCATTTGAGAAGGCCTACGTCAGCGGTAATAAAGTGCAGGTTAACAGTAAAAAGAATGTTAGGAGTGTAAGGGATTTTATGATGGCGTGAGATAGTGTAGTGACTTATAGTGACCTTTCCCGGTATGTGTTATGATTCACCTGGGAACCACCTGTATGTACCGAGACCTTGGGTTCTCTCTCTCTCTCTCTCTCTCCCCGCCTATATATCTTTATCTGCCTGTCTGTTTATCAGTCTATTTGTCAATCTGTATCTGTCCATCTATTTCGTTCCCACTTGTCGCACCCTACTTCGTTCTTTCTTATAACTGTTTTTGCATCACCTGTCATGCCATATTCCGATTTTCCCCGCCCTGCCCCGTTTTCGTGTGTCCGTACCCTCTCTCCCTCTCTCATTTCTCCCTCCTCCCCCTCGTCTGTCCCACTCCCTCCCCCCTCCTCTTCCCTTCTGTCTTCTTTTCACCTTCCTTTCCATTTCTCCTTCCCATTACTTTTTTTTTTTTCCTCTCTGTTGGCCCCATGTTCCCTCCCCTCCCTTTTTTTTTCCTCGCTTCTCTCCCTTTTCCCTTTTTCTGTCCTTTGCTCCCTTTTTTTCCTGCCTTTCGTTGTTCTTCCATTCGTTCTTCCTCCACTCCGTTCCTCTCCGCCCCGTTCTACGTTTCTCCCCGTTCTTCATTCCGCCCCGTCCTTCTTTCCTCCTCGTTCTTGTAAGTCTGTCCCAGCCCTGAGTCTAAGAAGTGAGAATCGACGCTTGGCTGAATGAGAGCTTGAGAGAGGGGGTGGGGTGGGGATCAGGGCTTGCGGGTGTGAAGGGAGAGAGAAGGGGAGGGGATACTGTGTGTGTGTGTGTTTGTTTTGTTATGTGTTTTTTTGGTGTACGTGTGTGTGATAGAAAATTACACACACACACACACACACACACACACACACACACACACACACACACACACACACACACACACACGCCGTACGTAAAATACAGGTCAGTATTGTGTGTACTGTATTTAGATTGAGTATTGTGTGTCTTCAGGTCTAGTATTAAAGTGAGGGTGTAATGTGTGTGTGTGTGTGTGTATGTGTGTGTGTGTGTATGTGTGTGTGTGTGTATGTGTGTGTGTGTAACAGTTCACCACACACACACACACACACACACACACACACACACACACACACACACACACACACACACACACACACACACACACACACACCACCCCGTACCACCACTTGTGTGAAATTACAAGGCATTACAAAATTGCCTGGTGTATTTCCAACATCCAGGTCAGTCCGTCGTACCGATAGCTGAGCTGTAACGCGGGGAATACTGTATTGTTTTGTATTTTTGTATTACGTGGCTGTATTCTAGGGGGATTAGGGGACTCTTGAGGTTCCTATGACTCACTCTCAGCAGAATAAAAATTGTTAAATATTGTTTGGTGTTAACATGAATACGGAAAAGTAGGAAGAAATTTAAATATGATTATTATTCTTTATTATTTGTTTCCTCCCGTGTGTATGCATTTAACTTTCTCTTGTCTTCTTTTTCCTTTATTTATCTATTTATTTATTTTGCGTTATGGTATTTGTTTTTTCTCTTCTGCTGAGTTGTTTTCTACTGACGGAAGTAGGTTAGTGGAGAGAGGTCAGTGTAATTCCTGAAACTCATTTCTAACAACTTATTTTTCTTATTGTTTTTACGTTTGTCAGCTTTTTATTTTCATTACCTGTTTGCCTCCATTTACCTGACGTTATCTTTCCTTATTCTTCATTATTGATATTGTGCCATTATTCTTAGTCGTCCTATTCCTCTTTATATTCAGTTTTATTATTATTAGTAGTAGTAGTAGTAGCAGAAGTAGTAGTAGTTCTGGTTTTGCCTTTCTTCCCGTTTCACTTCCTCTTCCTCTTTATTTTCTCCATCTCCTCCTCCGCTTCCTCCTCTTCTGACCTCCTCATGCCCTCCACCTCCCACGATATGCTTACTTCCGGTCTCTCTCTCTCTCTCTCTCTCTCTCTCTCTCTATTCCGTATGTATGTATGTATGTATATTCTCTTCATTTCCCAGTTCTTTCTCCTTTCATTTTTCCTTCCATCTTTCTTTGTCTGCCAGTTTTCTCTCATTTCCTTCATTCATTCTCTAATTCAGGTGTTACTTGTTTGGTTTCCTCTCAGTCTTTCTCTTGAATGTTCTTCGCATCCATGCTTTCATTTTTGTCCCATCAGTCATTACTCTCTTCCATTCGTTCATTTCTTCATTGCCTATAACATTTTCATCAGTAAAACCAAGTTAGAGAGAGAGAAGGGGGGGCGGTACTAGTACGTTTGCATGTATGTGTTTGTGAATGTCGATGTATGTGTATGAGTGTATATATACCGGTATGTGTGTATGTAGTGTGTGTTTGTGTGTGCGTGTGTGTGTGTATGTAGTGTGTGTGTGTATGTAGTGTGTGTGTGTGTGTATGTAGTGTGTGTGTGTGTGTGTGTATGTAGTGTGTGTGTGTGTGTGTGTATGTAGTGTGTGTGTGTGTGTGTGTGTATGTAGTGTGTGTGTGTGTGTGTGTGTGTGTGTGTGTGTGTGTGTGTGTGTGTCACGGAGAAGTTCATTGTTCATTACCTGGCTGACCTTTGTTACGCCCTAGCCCACCTCTTGCTCCGCCCCGTCCCGTCATGCCATGCCCCACCCCAATTCTTACCCCACCCCACTTCTTACCCCACCCCACTTCTTACCCCACCCCATCCCGCCCCGTCATGCCTTGCCATATCCTATCTCTCTCCCCACCCCACCCCGTCATGCCCCTCCTTACCCCACCTCTTGCCCCACCCCGCTTCGTCTCGCTCTCTCAGTATCTTACAACTCTAGGGTTTGTGAAGTCGTGACGGGAGTACAAACATGAAATTAGAAGTTGGTAATAATTGCTTTCGTGATTACAAAATTACCACACTCACCACCATGGCTTCGGGTTAGAGTACACGCAACCAGCCATGGAGCAGAGCGTTCGATCCCACTTACGGGCCATTGGTTGACATCAGGAAAGGCATCTGGTTGAAAAGTGATACACGTTTATAACAAATCTCCTCAGGAAATTAACAGCATTTTAGTCCAGCTGAGGGGGAGTCGGGGGCATTACAAAAAAATCCACTCATGCACGTTGTCATCCAGTCCGTTGATAATTATGACGTGCGTACCTGTAGACTGACACACGCATTCATAAGCAGGTACATTTCAGCTTTCACATCCATCACTCTCACTACTGATACAACATCCCCTCCATTGTTTCACAGCTTGGGGAAGGGTTATTTCTGAAGACCGATCTCCGCCCAAGAAAATGTCCAGTCCTTCTGTATCCCTTATATGGATGATACAGTTACATCCATTTTATGCGCCGTTGTACCCTACCGGGACCTAATTTAAAGTGGACACTCCTGGCCCCCGTCCCAACCACCTCCCGCACACCCCTGCCCCACTCCATCTTCCAGCCCCACAGTGACTAAGCCAGCAGTGCAGTGTTTTGAGGTCGTGAGTAAACTGTGTGTGTGTGTGTGTGTGTGTGTGTGTGTGTGTGTGTGTGTGTGTGTGTGTGTGTGTGTGTGTGTGTGTGTGTGTGTGTGTGTGCAGGAGGATTTGCTGATTATTATTGCCTCCTCATTTACCCCAACTCCCCTCATTTACCCCAACTCACCTACCCCCTGGCTTACTTCACCCCTCATCCTCCTCACTTCCCCTGCCTCACCCTCACTTCCCCTGCCCTACGTACTTCCCCTTCCCCATATCTTCCATACTTTACCACTATTCACCCCCTTCTCTTCCCTCCCCCTACCTCCCTCTACGCTGATACCTCCCTTACCTCTCCCTCACCTTCTCTACCTTCCCTACACTCACCCCTTTGTTCAACTTCCCTACCTTCCCCTACCCACTCATCTGCCTTCTGCTTTGCCTTGTCTTTTTCCTCTTCCCCTCTATTCCCTCTTTGTTTCTTCCTTTCTTCTCTTATTCTCCCTTTCCCTCTTCCCTTCCTTCCGCCTTCTTCTCTCTCCCTCATCCTTTCCTTCCCATCTTCCGTCTCCCAATCATTCTCTCCTCTGTCTCCCCCTCATTTTCTCTTCCTAAATCTTTCCCCTTCCCCTTCCTCTCCCTTTCCCCTTCCCCTTCCTCTCATTTTCCCCTTCCCCTCCCCATCTGCATCCCCTTCCCTCACCCCCTCTACATCCTCATCTTCCCTTTTCTCCCTCTTCCACCCCCACCTCCTCTCCTCCACTTCCTATCTCTCGCCCTTCTGCCCATTTCTCCCTCTGCCTCCCTTCCGTATCGTTCTTTCCGCCCCTATTTCTCCCTCTGCCTCCCCCCTTCCCGTCTCTTTGCCCCCTCTCCCCCTTCCCCCCACCCTTCCCCTGTGCCCCCGCCGGCCCTTGCTGTTGTGTCACCATCAGTAGTGAAAGTGTTCGCTCACCGGTATACTGTGTGTGTGTGTGTGTGTGTGTGTGTGTGTGTGTTGAGGGAAGGAAGTAATGTATATGTGTGTGGTTTGTACGTGTCTGCGTGTACATAGCGTCGTGTATGTTTACTGATATGCATCCATGTGCAGGTGGGTTTATTCTCGCCTGTATACATACTGTGTGCGTATTATGCTGCGTGAGCGTATAACTGGTGGTTGGTTGCATGTGTAATGTAAGTACAATACGTATGTATATATGTATTAATATGAATGAATGTATGTATGGAATGTATGTAAGCAAGTATGAAGGCAGTATGCATTACGAGTAATATATATGAAGTATGTACAGTATGTATGTATGTATGAATGTATGTGTGTATGTATATACGAATACATATATGTTTGTAAGCAGTGTACACTAATAAATGTGTAGAATATATATATATATGTATTTATGTACGTGGTATGTATGTATGTATGTGCACTGGTATAGATACAGTATACCATAGAAGTATGTAGGTATGAGTATACTGTATGCGTGTGTATGTGTTGTTATAATCGTGACTCATGTGAAAATCGATTAATGATGCTTGGGCAGGTGTGTGTGTGTGTGTGTGTGTGTGTGTGTGTGTGTGTGTGTGTGTGTGTGTGTGTGTGTGTGTGTGTGTGTGTGTGTGTGCGTGCGTGCGTGCGCGCAGGGAAAACTATGAGGGTTGCGGTGGTGGTGAATGTTGTGAGTGGAAATGGTGACAGTAGTAGTAGTAGTAGCAGTAGTAATAAAGGTGGTTCGCCATAGTGGTAGTAATGGTAGTGGTGGTACTCGTAATTGATGGCAGCAGTAGGGGGAATGGTGATGATGGTAGTGATTAATGATGGTAGCAGTAGTAGTATTAATAGCAGTAGAAATGGCTGTAGTAATAGTAGTAGTCTAACCTTAGTAGCCCCTCAAGAATTTCGTAATAAGCGTAGTAGAGGGTTGGAAGGAGGGAGGAAGGGAGGAAAAAAGAATGTGGAGCGAGAGAGGGAAGGAAGGGAAGGTGGAGGTGGGAGAGGACAAAGGAAGGAAGGATTGATCCGGAAGTATGGGGTGGAAAATGAATAGCATGAATAATGAAGGTGCGTACAGTACCTTAGAGAGAGAGAGAGAGAGAGAGAGGGAGGGAGGGAGAGAGAATCGCCTCGAAAACAATAAAAAAAATGTCAAGAATGAATATAATTTTTCTCAGCCTTGTCGCATTTGCCTTGAGAGATTTTTTGCCTTTCTCTCTCCCTCTCTCTCTCTCTCTCTCTCTATATATATATATATATATATATATATCTATATATAGATATATTGATATATATATATATATATAAATATATATATATATATATATATATATATATAAAGATAGATAGATATAGATCTGTCTATCTATATATATATATATTATATATAAATATATATATATATATATATAGAAAGATAGATAGATATAGATCTATCTATCTATCTATATATATATATATATATATATATATATATATCAAGTGAGGAAGCAAAAATGAAGGACAATGGAGGGATTGAAGAATGGAAGCAAGGAGGTGTGAATGAATGAAGGAAGCAGAGAAGGAAAAAGAATTTAACCTTGTAGGAACGAAGGTAGGGAAGGAAAATAAGGATGGATGGAAGACTGAAGGAAGGAACTAAGGAATAAATATCTAAAGGAAGGATTGAAACAAATAAAGAATGATGCAAGGTATGGAAGAAGACAGGTAAGAAGGAAGGAAGGAGGGGAGGTAGATAAGGAGGAATGGAGGAGGATAGGAAGCAATGAAGGAGGTTGAAAGAGTGACTGAGTAAATGAAAGACATGAAGAAATGAAGTAAATGCAGGAAGGTTTGAGGAAATGAAGGAAGAAAGGAAAACAAGAGGAAGGACTTTATGAAGAAAATGAATAATGAATGAAGGAAGGGGTAAAGGAAGACAGGAGGGAAAGCAGGAAGGAAGCAGAGATACCGGTATGTACGAGTATAAATGAAAGTTGGCCTGTAGGTATGTAGGTAAGTAGGCAGGAAGTCGTAGGAGTAGATTAGATAGCTGTAAGTAGGTTGGAAATTGCGTTGGTACATTTGAAGGTAGGTGGTCGAGTGGGTAGGGAGGTTGGTACGTAGGTAGGTAGGTAGGTAGGTAGGGAGGTAATCGAATTAGTTGGAAGGTAGATGATTTCGTGGGTTGGTGTAGGTTATCAGGTAAGTTTGTAGGTAGGTAGGCAGGTAGATGGTCGAATGGGTTGGTAGGTACGTAGGTATTTTAAGTCTGAGGGTACATGGGTGTGTAGGTGGGTAAGTAGGCAGGTTAAGAAGTATTGGTTGGTAGGTAATTAGATGGATGGGTATGTAGGTTGGCTGATGGATGAGTAGATACGTAAGTAGGTATAGATGTGTAGGTATGTAGGAAGGTTAGTAGATGAGGTATATATGTTAGCAGGTAGGTAGGAATGTAAGTAGGTGGAAGGTGACAAACTCAGGAAGTGATTCATTCCTCTCTCTCTCTCTCTCTCTCTCTCTCTCTCTCTCTCTCTCTCTCTCTCTTCCATGAATACTATAATACGCTGGAATGTGGAAGAATTATATGGTAGAAAATATTGTAGGTAGATAGTAGGTAGGTAAGAGGGAGGTAAGTAGGTGGATTATGCTGTTAGGTGGGTAGGTACAAGTGTATGTGGGTTGGTTGAGCGTGTGTAGGTAGACTAGGTAAGTAGGAGAACGGAATTTTTGTAGGTTGAAGAGCGCGGTAAGTAGGTAGGCACCGTAAGTAGGAAAGAAGAATGCGGGAAGATTACTAAATAGAAAAACAGTATAAGTAGGAAGGTAGACAGGTTGGAAAAAAGTGTAGAAAGAAAAAAATATATATGAGCGTGACCTGTGCTTTTAAGAGAACCGTAAAAAATGGAGCAAGGACAAGCAAGAGAATGAGAAGGTCGTCACACACACACACACACACACACACACACACACACACACACACACACACACACACACACACACACACACACACACACACACACACACACACACACACACACACACACACAGTCACGCCAACACAGGGTCAGGAATGCTTGGTCTCCCTCTACCTCTTCCCCCACCTCCCTACTCCCCTTTCCTTCCCCCTCCCCCCCTTTCTCCCCTTCCCCCACCGCCCTCTCCCCTTCCTTCCCCCTCTTCCCTCCTCGTACATTCCTTCCCTCTCCTCCTTCCCTTTTTCCCTTCCCTCCCCCCCACCACCTCTCTCCCTTCCCATACCCCATGCCTTCCGTTCCTTCTCTCTCCTTTCCTCCCTCCCCTTCTGATCCCCACTACACCTCCCCATCCTCCTCCTTCCGCCCTCTCCACCTTCCTCTATCCCTTCCCTACCCCGTCTCCTCTCCACACATTTCGAGGTTCTGTTTGAGTTCGGGTAGGGTACAGCGTGATTGGTTAGGTCAGGTTTTGTTAGGGTCCATAGGGTAGGTCTTCATTAGTAAAGTTGGGGTAGGGTAAGGTAATGTAGGGGAGGGGAGCGGAGGGAAGGGGAGGGTAGATTTGGTTATATTAAGGTAAGTTTGGTTAGGGCAGGGTAGGGTAGGGTACGTTGAGGAGATTTGACCAGGCTAGGTTAAGACAGGGTAGGTTTGCTTACGTTAGGCTATGATAGGTTTGGTTAGGGCACGGGTCGGGTTGGGTACGGTACGTTGAGGAGATTGGTCAGGTTAGGTTAAGTTGGGGTTGGGTATGGTACTGTGGATTATGTTAGCTTTGGATAGGGGAGGCTGGGTTGGTATGGTATTGACTAGGGTAACGTATGCAAGGTTAGGATGGGGTAAATATCGTTGGATTAGTTGTTCTTCAGTACTAATGGGTAAGAAGTTAATAAAATTTTGCAGTATATGGCGTAAAGAAGATATCACAAAAGCTAATTATCATTAAATATTTATAACTTCGTAGGATATGCAATTGCCTTCGGTAGTTTCTTTACAGTGTCTGAAAGTAATATCACAACTTACTGACGTCCTGTTTCTCGATAACCAAATGGGTTGGAATGTTGCTTCATTAGTCCAGAATCTCAGATGTGTAAGAGGATGTCCAACCCTGAATGAGATCTTACTGCATTGATCAGCAGTACTCAGGTGGGATAGACTATTGCATCATATGTTAGGAGCCATTGACTTGTAATTGAATTATTGATCCTGACTGCACCTTGGTAACTCATCATATTAAACTGTAAAAACATCAGTGATTAAATTGGCATGATATAACAGATGTATTTAAGAGGTATTGTTCAAATAATTAAACTACCTAACCAAACGGGGAGAGAGAGAGAGAGAGAGAGAGAGAGAGAGTTACGAATGTAGGCA
The DNA here is from genome assembly GCF_032717465.1 of Coenobita brevimanus. Taxonomy (NCBI): domain Eukaryota; kingdom Metazoa; phylum Arthropoda; class Malacostraca; order Decapoda; family Coenobitidae; genus Coenobita; species Coenobita brevimanus. The sequence continues at coordinate 29,010,547 of NC_137007.1, read as the reverse complement.
AGGGAATGCAACCGTGAAGAGTGTGGATGAAGGATGGGGGAAGCAGGAAGGGAGGTGTAGGGGGGAGGGAAGAGAGAGAGAGTGTTGAGAGAGACAGAAAACTGTAAGGAATGTGTGGGGGTTAGGAAAGTGTGGGAATATGGGAGGCGTAGGTGTGTGGGGGGGAGGGAGAAATGTGAAAGGTGGGGGTAGGGAAGGAGGTGAGGGAGTGTGTAAAACAGAGAGGCTTTTAGGAAAGGTTGGAAATGTTGGAGGCCAGAGTGTGTGTTTGGGGGAGGGGGGGAATGTGTGGGTGTGGGTCTCTGTGTGCGTTAGAGGGGGTAAGGAGTGTAGGTGGATGGGAAGGAGGTGAGGAAGGCAAGAAGAATGTAGGTGTGTGGCTGAGGGTGTAGATGGGATGTGGAAATGCAAGTTTTGTGTGTGTGTGTGTGTGAGAGAGAGAGAGAGAGAGAATGGGGGGGGGGTTAGCTATTATGCACGTACACACGTCACATCAGCACAAAACAGACCCTCAAGCACACTCCCACACCTGCTTGCGTGCACAATTTTCCCCTCAGGACTGCAGTTTCGCCTTTATCAGCTTCACATCACCTACAAATTTCGTCATTCCCTTTCGTTTTTCGTCTGTGGTTGTGATTCCTTGACGTTCGTGATCTGTGTTCGTCCTTCCTGTTCTACCTACTCATTTTGTATGTATTTTTGCTGTTATGCCGATAGTTTTCTTCATTTTGCCACTTCCCCAGCACCACATTCTACTTTCCATGGTGTAGATTGTTGCTGTGATCTTTAGCCCCGACTGACGCCTGAAGTAGTCTCCTGGGTTCTTAAAATAGCCTCCATAACCTTACAGTGTCCTTGGCAAACGCGTTCCTGCCTGACGTATTGAGCACATTAGTTTATGCAAAAGTTAATTTCGTGGGGAGTGTTGACTCTTCGTTCACTGAGGGCATCATATTTTTATTACGTTTCTACGATTCTCTCTCTCTCTCTCTCTCTCTCTCTCTCTCTCTCTCTCTCTCTCTCTCAGCTTTTTTATTTACCTTAGCTTATGTGATGGTGTTGTCCTTTTCATTTTTAGAGGCAAGCATCAACACAGACTGGCAATGAAACAGCGTCAGTAGCGGAATATGATTTGGTATTTCCGACGGTAAAAAAAAAAAAAAAAAGTGTCGGTACGGGTGAAGAGAGTTATTAAATCCTTATAAATTCTTAAAATGTACACCTGGTGATTGAAAGCTGCACTGATAATTTGCAAAACATGTAACAGAAATCCCAAGTTATACATCAAAACAACGCCCACTGGATAAATATAAAGGTGCCAAATATGGAACTGAATACGCCCTTTAAAAACATTAAAACTACTCCAGGAACTAATGTTATTAAAAGCATAATCTACAAAAACTTTGACAAGGAAATTATTGATCTCATTGACTGGTGGGGACTCGAACGTTTGCAGATTCTTGCTAGTTTGTGAAAACAAATCAAAGGTCATCGCGTCACTAATGTCACTGCACTAACCCAGTCGTCATCGCTCTCCTTTCTTTGAAAATTTTACCGAATTCCAAGAAATGGAGCACTGAAGAGTTTTGAATCATTCATAAAATTTGCAAATAATACCCAAACTGTGATGAAGGTCACGTCTGTAGAAATTCAACCCTTACGATACGAGCGGACTCCTCATCTGAATATAAGAGCTTAATTGTGTCAGGAATGAATGGTATTGTACTGAATGAGTCAACTCCTTTAGTACGATTAGCTACTTAATTTTTTAAATCAGGCTGCCACTGAACAATTTTATGAACCTTAGGAAGGGACTGTAGTCGTGAACAGGTCAATCAAGGCTATATCTAACCCCGCCGCTTCGAAAAGTCCCCCTTCACCAAAAAAAAAAAAAAAAAAAAAAAAATAATAATAATAATAATCTGAAAACTAACTAGTGAAATAAAAAAGGAAAGCAGGCATCATAGTGACCAGAGATAATGGGGACTTTGTAACCCCTTCACTGTCAAATCTCTCCCCTAAGTATTGTAACAGCTTAGTGGTTAAAGGAATATAACGCTAAATGATACTGGGAGGTTGAGCAATATGCCGAGAAGTGGCGAAGTGTGTTTATAATTATAATTCTTGGAAGTATTGTGTGTGTGTGTGTGTGTGTGTGTGAGGACGTTAAGGTTTTGTCATTTAATGTTGTTTAATATTAGCTGTTTAAATTCCTTGCTTATTAATTTTTGATCTTAATTCTCTCTCTCTCTCTCTCTCTCTCTCTCTCTCTCTCTCTCTCTCTCTCTCTCTCTCTCTCTCTCTCTCTCTCTCTCTCTCTCTCTCTCTCTCTCTCTCTCTCTCTCTCTCCCCCCCCATTGACTGAGGACACTGCGGTGACATCACGGTGTGTGCATTGGTTGACATTTCTATGTACTGTATTGTGCTTGCTTATTAATTCTCTCTCTCTCTCTCTCTCTCTCTCTCTCTCTCTCTCTCTCTCTCTCTCTCTCCTTGACTGAGGACACTGAGGTGACGTCAGTGTGTGTGTGTGTGTGTGTGTGTGTGTGTGTGTGTGTTGACGTGTGTATTTTGCTTGCATATTAATTTGCTCTCTCTCTCTCTCTCTCTCTCTCTCTCTCTCTCTCTCTCTCTCTCTCTGTATCCTTGACTGAGGACACAGGTGACGTCAGTGTGTGTGTGTGTGTGTGTGTGTGTGTGTGTGTGTGTGTGTGTGTGTGTGTGTGTGTGTGCATTTGTTGACGTGTGTATTTTGCTTGCATATTAATTTGCTCTCTCTCTCTCTCTCTCTCTCTCTCTCTCTCTCTCTCTCTCTCTCTCTCTCTCTCCTGGTGTGACGTATAATCGAAAGGTCAAGGGCAACAGGTCAAATTATCGCATACCCCCACCCCTCTCCGCACTTGGTATGTTCTTGCTATATTTTCTTTCTCACCCTAATGCTCTCTCTCACTTTCTTTATTATGCTTATTTAATCTGACACATTGCACCCTCCATACTCCCCCTTTTACACCCCTTCTCCCTTCCCTCCCTCCTTAACAGTCTGCCCCGAAAGGACCGACAGGTATTTTGCTGTGTGCTTTCCATGGCAACCGTCTCCCCTTTTTCTCTCCTTCCTTCAACCCTTCTTCCTTCCCATTCAACCTGTTTTCCTTCCCTATGTATCACTCCAGTCTTTTTCTTCCCTTACCTTTCCTTTTTACCCCCACCCTCTCTTCCTTTTTCTTACACCCTCCTCCTCTTTCACCTTCCTGGTAACAATCGCTTCTCTTTTCTCTCCTTCTTTTACCTCATTTCCCTCCCACTCCAAGTTTTCATCCCAGTCCCATTCCCAAACTTCCTCATTTTCCTCCCAGTGCTCCTCCTCTTAGTCTTCCATTGTCACCGTCTTTCTTCTCATTCTTTTTTCTCTTACCCCTCTCCTCACCTCCCTTTTCTCATTTCCTCCCTGTCCCATTCCAGCATTCCTCTTCACTCTTTCCATGCCTCTGTTCCTGTCTTCCATTCGCCTTTCCTCTTTCTTTCATCCTCGCTTCCTCTTTCATTTATTCACCTCCCCTTCCTCTCTAACTCTCGTAATCCTTCCTCTTTCACTCCCCTCATCCTTTATTCCCTCTACTCCGTCCTTCGCTTTCACTCACACCCCGCTCCTCCTTCCTGTTTCATTCCTCTATCCTATCCAGTCTCATTACTCCCCTCCCGCTCCCTCCATTTTTCATTCCCTCTCCTACACCCCTCTCCCACCCTCCTTCCCCTGCTTCTCCTTCCCTCTCGTTACGCCCACATTCATAACTAGGTGGTACTCCAGAAGGCTGCCGTAATGACCTGTCCCTTGAGTGTGAGGTGAGGCGAGGTGCGTGAGGTGGAGCTGTAACTCACCTTACCTCATTCACCTCTCTAGGGATCCAGGGGTTAAATTAGACAGTGATGTGAATGTTGGGAATTGCAACGTGGGAAAGGGATTGAGTAGACAGTATACAGGTTGGCCTGTGGAAAGTGTGCCAGACTTCAGGACCAAATTCTTGAGTTAATCAGTTTAGAGGAATAAAAGAGAATATGAGTACATAAGAAAGCAAACAACCTTCTTTGCTATCCTTGCCTTATTCTAGTAGTCTAGCCACAGTCTTACAGGAGCTGCCAAGCATGGACCTGTCATATTTTCTTAAGAGCTAACAATCCTAATGGTCCTCTCGAGACTGTTGCAGAGACGACAGTGACAGTACTACCTACTTCTGTGAGTTGAAGGATAATGATAGTAAAGCAGGAAGGCTGATATCACCACTTGTGAACTAGGTGTGTGTGTGTGTGTGTGTGTGTGTGTGTGTGTGTGTGTGTGTGTGTGTGTGTGTGTGTGTTTAATTACAGCTTTAACCGCAGCCGTCGATGTTAGGTCCACGTCCCCATTTCTGAATAAGATATACCATACTACATACAATACATCGTCATACGTCCAATTGTCAGGCATTACGGAACTAACTACAATTACTAATGACCTTATGAGTGAAATTGGTCTCTCTTTCATTATTAAACAAGAAGGTCCTCACGGCAAGTATCACGCATAATTACACCAAGAATATCCTTACCTCTGGAGTTTGGCACACTTTTCTCGGAACACACATTTTCTTTTCGTCATTTTTTTTTTCTTTTTTTCCTTTCAGTTAACTCCTTCAGTGCCGTTTCTTCTTTTCTCATATATTTTTCGTGTCACCAGACGATTTAATTCGCCTTGGGGTATACTTTTCAAGCTGTGGGGGTTAGATCTAGCCTTCATTAACCCCTCCAGCTTACTAATATCATCTGACGGTACCTGGCATATAACAGGAAGTAGGTCATCGGATTGGAAGGTCTGTCTCAACGCACACGAACGTCAGTGCCAAAGGTAATAATGTTGCAAATAGAAAATAATGTTGCCAAAAAAAAAAAAAAAAAAAGAACGCTCAGTGGTATGGAATGTTAAAACTCTGTCTATTGCCGGACGCCTTAATCCCGTAAGGGGTGGCCACAAACCAATCGCCTCCATGTCGCCCTGTCCAACGCCATTTCATTGCCCTGCTTCCAACTCACACCCCCCTCTCTCACATACCTCACCACTCCATCCCTCCATCTTATCCTTGGGCTCCCCCTCCCTCCATCTCACTCACGTACACTCTCCTCGCCAGTCTCTCACTCCTCATCCTCTCCACATGTCCAAACCACCACAGTGTGTTTCTAACGCTTCCTGTCACATCCACATCCATACCACAACGCTCCTAATAATAAAAAAGCAAGCAATAATTTAATACCGTACTTGACAATGGAAATATTTTATGAAAATACCGAACAAGAAAGAGACAGAGAGAGAGAGGAGGGGGGGGGGCTTAAAGTGTAAGAACCTGACGAACGCTGGGCTAATGTAAGTGAGGTCCCGGGGAAGATGGACACACGTACTGCCTAAATAACCCAGTATCGACGCCCACACGTCCTTCCTGCTAACTCTGAGGTGACTGTGGGGTCAGTGTGGGGTATGAAAGGGTTGTGTGAAGAGGTGGAGTGTGGGGTTGTGGTGTGTGCAGCTTTGTGGGTTTGTGGAGTGTGAGATAATGTAGGGTTACGTGAAGATGTGGAGTGTGAGGTTTTGTTGCGCTGTGATGGGAAGTGAGGTTTTGTAGGGTTGGAGTGTGAGATACTGTTGGGTTGTGTGAAAATATGGAGGTTATGATTATGACAGAGTGTGAGGTTTTAAGGTTACGATCATGAAGTTGTGAATTATGTGGGTTAAAAGTTGTAAGTTGTTGTTATGACTGGTTGTAGGTAGTACTTGTAGTTATGAAGCCCCCCTAAGTTTTGTTATGATGGAAGCTCCCGTACTGTGTTCTGTGTTCCGAGATATAATAGCAGCAATTTCAAAACGCCTTGCTTCACTTGCCTCAGGGTGCCTCCTTGCTGGGGTGATTGCAACGGGACTTCTGTTTGTTTTGTTCCTTTTCTGTTCTGGTATTTTGTTGCTATCGTGTGTAATGTTCTTTCTGTATTTGGGTGTCGTGTAATTTTCGTTCCGGCATTTTGTTCGGGTCTCTTGTTGGATCTGTAATTTTGTTTTGCTATGTCATTTTAATTTTCTTGCATTGTCTGCTGTTTGCATCCACCTTTGATAATTCTGATGTTTTGGTGGGTTCCTTTTGATTAACTTTGATTTCTTATCTTTCTTTTATTAATTTTCAGTCATATTTTTTTGCTCTTGTTTTTTCTTGTTCTTTTTAGTTTTTCTTGACCTGGGTTAATTTTCCTTGTTCTTTTTTTTATTTACTTTCTAGATGTTTACTTATGCATTTTATAAATTTTCTAGTGTGTTTATGCATGTTTTCCTGATTTCATTTGTTGATACTTTTGCTTTTATTGGTCGTTTGTTCTGGTGGACAAGATAAACAGGCCTATTATAGGCATCTCTCTCTCTCTCTCTCTCTCTCTCTCTCTCTTTAGTCTTTTGTTCTGGTGGATAAGATAAACAGGCCTAGGCATATCTCTCTCTCTCTCTCTCTCTCTCTCTCTCTCTCTCTCTCTCTCTCTCTCCCCTTTGTTTCCTTCTTTCCTCCTTCTCTTTGTATCGTAGTCCCCGTGTAGTTCCTGTACTTCCTTGTCTCCTTTTGTTTCCATTTCTTCTACAGTTTGTTTTGTCTTTTTTCTTCTTGTTCCTTCAGTTTCCAAACGTCTCCTATTATTCTTTGCACATTCCGTTTTTCTTTCTTTTCCCTTCTGTCTTACTGTTCTCCCCCTCCCCCCTTGTTTCTGACCATTTTCCATTTCATCGCTTCTTTTTATTGTCAGTCTCGCCCCTTCTCAGGTTTCTGTTCTTCATCCATATCCCCATTTCGTCCATAATTCCTCTCTGCCGTCTGTCTCCATTCACGCATTCATCACTGTTATTTCCTCGTGTCTCCTATCCTGTATACCTTTTTTATTTATTTATTTATTTTTTCAGCTTTCCCCTCAGATCTCCATTTTCCCTTCCATTCTTCTACTGTCCTATATTTTCCTTTCATCTCCGTTCTCCTCCTCTCCTAATATCTTTCCGTCCATCACCATTTTCCCCTTCTCCTGTTCACCATATTTTCTCGTCCACCCATTCATGCTTCATTCCCTGGCCCCACTGCCGCACCCCCCCCCATGCAATATTCAGGAGCGAGCCACCCAGAAAGCAGCGAGTCACTCTCCAGACATGCTCTCTCGACCAATGGCATCACGAGTTTTATTCTCTCCTTAGATTTTATTACCGTTCGTGTTTATTTGTGTGTGTGTGTGTGTGTGTGTGTGTGTGTGTGTGTGTGTGTGTGTGTGTGTGTGTGTGTGTGTGTCGTAGTTTGTAATTTGATAATTTGTACACATGGTTTTATAATCATGTATTGAAATGATATAAACAGACTGGGTTATAGCTAGACTCATGGATGAATGGATATAGATTGGTTGAGTGATTTACTGATTTACTGACTGACAAGAGAACGGATAGAATGGATGTCGATTGGTTGAATGGTTAACTGATTTACTGACTAACAAGAGAATGGATAAACCTATAGATGCATAAATAGCTGGCTTGATGGAGAGGCTTACATAGAAAGATAGAGAAATAAATAAAGATATACTGACAAATTGACCACCGAAATTATTTATGAAGACACACCGCTTTGTAGACATCAGTGGACAGGTAAACAAATACAGTGAGTGATTGACGTATCGATTGAAGACTACATATCCAAGAGAGAGAGGAGAGGGAGGCGAGCTGAAAAATGCCTTCTTGAATAATCCAGTAGGCATCACGGCACCAAAACAAAACGTCATTTCAGTATGGCGCTGGAAAAAGGGGTGTGAGGTGTGAAAGGACTTAGGTTTTGAGTTTTTTTCTTTTTCTTTGGCGTGTGTCGACTTAATGTAATGGCATCAGTTTGGAGAGAGAGAGAGAGAGAGCGTTCTTCGATAAAGGGGGGAGATCTGCAACATTATCAAAGGAATGTTTTGGCGTTTTTCTTACTATATATATCCGGTGGAAATTGGCGTGTGTGTGTGTGTGTGTGTGTGTGTGTGTGTGTGTGTGTGTGTGTGTGTGTGTGTGTGTGTGGATTAATTTAAGGCGTTGGTTGATAAAATGTGTAAAATAGTGTGTTCTGTGAATTCTCGCTGGCTAATTCCGAGTGTCATTGTGGAGAGAGGAAAGTAATTTGGTGATTTCTTCGTCTTCACTTTTCCGACTTTCTCCTCCTCTTCCTCCGCCACCTCCTCCTCCTCCTCCTCCTCCTCTTCTTCTTCTTCTCTCTCTCTCTCTCTCTCTCTCTCTCTCTCTCTCTCTCTCTCTCTCTCTCTCTCTCTCTTTCTGAATATAAATATAAATATTAATATAAAATATATATACTGTATATATATATATATATATATATATATATATATATATATATATATATATATACTGTATAGAGAGAGAGATCTGTATATATATATATATATATATATATATATACTGTATAGAGAGAGAGAGATCTATATATATATATATATATATATATATATATATATATATACTGTATATATATATATATATATATATATATATATATATATATATATACTGTATAGATATATATATATATATATATATATATGTGTGTGTGTGTGTGTTTTCTGATCTGACACAGAGGGTGAATGCAAAAATATATGAATTAATAAAAGAAATTGTTCCCTGAATTGAAATGTTTGGATTTTTTTTTTTTTTTCTCCATTGTCTCCCTATACTTTGCGGTTCGATGGAGGTGCAGCGAGCTGTCAGTTTTGTCACTGGTTTTGTGTCATAGGGAAGTCAAGAATGCCGTGTGGTGGTTTTGTCTTGCCTTCACTTCTTAATTACACGCTGTTTGTACCCGTAATATTTATCCATCTGTCAGGTTTTCTTTTAATGTGTATATTTATCTGTCATTTCATGTTTATAAGCATATCCATGTTTCTGTGTTTCTTTAGATGTTTACTCGACCGCGTATGTGTAATATAAATGTGTATCCTATCTGTATCCAGTCCATCCATATATCCACCTATCGTTATCTGTCAGTTTGTCTCTTCTTCCATTTATTTTTCTTTATCTTGTGTCTGTCTGTTCTCAGGGTGATGATTAACAAATATCCTAGTGCCTTTCATACCCAAGTCCTAATGGAATAACACTGCCATTAGTGAATTGTGTCATGGATGTCCCTCAGGAATTATTTACATGGTGTTTACATGTGTCCCTCTGTCTGTCCATCTACGATATATTATCTATTCTATCCTTCTATCTGGCCATCTCTCTGCTGATATACCTATGCCTGTTGTATATCTTGATGGTTTCTATGTTTCATATCCATCTGTCTATCTATCCATCAATAGTTCTCTGATCTGGCCATCTATCTGCCCGTCTATCAAACTATATACCTATGTCTGTTTCATATCCCCGTGATTGTTTCAATGTCTTTATGTCTTTATACATCAAACACAAACTGACTTTCACCTAACCTGTTCTGACAGTTCATCCTTCCATCCCAGTTCCTTCCCCCATTGAAACCTCACTAACCCATCACCTCCCTCCCCTGCAGAACGCCGTGACGCACAAGAATGCTGAGAAGAAGTCCAAAGTGAGCATCATGTGGGAAGCACCGTCTGACTTCTCCGGGGATGTGGTATTCACGTGAGTACACAATCATGCAAGCTTATTTAAAAAGCTCCTATTATTATCCCTCTGATCACTTTATGTTATTCTGTGATGGGATTCTCAAGCATATTTACGGCCAAATTCCTGTCGTAACTTATATTTGTTTATACGAGACAGGAGGAATGAGCAGCAGGGGACGACAGTCTGTTCCCTGTCCTTTCTGAGTAGCAAGATAAGATATATTTTCTCGTTGGTGATGCATACCTTCTTGCAGGACACTAAGACCCACAGATCCACCTGGACAAAACGCTAATTTCCACTTTCAGTCTTTGAGTCCAACATATAATGATACACCCGCTTAAAAATTATTCGGTACTCCTGGATGCGATGAGGTCTGAAGTTATTTGTAAAAGTGAAACCATGTTCACATGGTACGGCTGGTACTTTAGAATCCTTGGTCCTTATGTCATATTGTATCACACCACTAGGGTATTGAGTATATTTTTAGTTTGTGTGTGTGTGTGTGTGTGTGTGTGTGTGTGTGTGTGTGTGTGTGTGTGTGTGTGTGTGTGTGTGTAAGGCATTGTGAATTCTGGCATATAAGAATCAGCAATAACTAACTGCTTGGGGGTCATTGGTGTGGTGTTGTCATTGGCTTTCAGATGTAGAAGGATGTATACAGGGAGGTTATTAGGATGTTATTGCCAGTCGTTATGAGACAGTAATAATCCTTTCACAAGGATAGGCCATTCCTAACTAATAATCCCTTCACTTCGATAGGAAGAGCAGAGAGAGAGAGAGAGAGAGAGAGAGTCATTATACTAGAAGGATGGTCTTGTCAGAATTTTCTTTAGTACGGTGGTCTATTTTCATTATATCAGAAATGCTACCCCTGAAATATCAAGCCCTCCTACTTCCCGAACCTCCAGTGGGATCATACCAAAATTAATGCATTGATTGTTATTGTCAGTACTAGAAAAAGAATACACAGAAAATACTCGGAAATAATCACATGTTTATCGCCCCCAACAGCTAAATCCCAATCACCGTCAATTTACTAGTCTGTATTCGTAGTAGGAATAGTGTAAAATAGTAAGGTCTAATACTCGGAAAATAGTAACTCCATTTCACCCTCAATATACGAGATCGTATATGGAAGAAATGTAAGAATGTTATGTCGAATTCAACAACAGTCCGTATCACCCTCAGTTTACGAGATTGTATTAGGAAAAATGCAAGCTCGCAATATCGAATACTCAGAAATATGTCCACATCACCCTCAGTTTACGATATTGTGTAAGGAAATTTTTAAAGCTTGTATCCCCTCCGTTTGTCACACTCTTGATGGGAGGTAATTTTTGAGGGATATAAAATGGCGTGTCTTTTGGGGGAAGTGGAATTTGTGGGGAGGGAATGGAACACTACCAGTGGCCTTCAGGGATTCTCACTCTCGCTTTGTCTCCCTTTCTTTCTGTCAGTTTACCTCTGTTTATCCATCTGTCCTATCTATCTGTCTATCTGTTTGCTATTCCGTCTTTCTTCCCTTGTACTGTCAATACACTTTAACTGGTACAATACATCGTCTCATTCTGCCTCATTATTACCCTTCCCTCCATTGTGCAAGACGGATTTAACGCCATTGTTGTCGGGAAAATGTTGGTGATTTGATCCGCAAGGAAGTAATAATTCGTCTTCTCCCTCATCGTCTTCTTTGGACTCTGTTCATATTTATTGAGTTTTTTGAATGAATAATAAAATTGTGATAATTTTTTTTTCACCTGTTTTGGACCGTATTCAACTTTTTTTTTTTTTTAGCCTGAGTTTTGTGTGAGTCCATTCTAAAGTCTTATTGCGATAAAAACAAAAATATTCTTCTCTGGTCCTATTAATAAACTTTCATGAGCCTAAGTTTTGTTTAAGCATTTCATGTAGCTACAGTCCCCGTATCTTCACTCATCAAACTACGAAATTCTTAACAGCCACAGTGAATAGTAAGGAGAAAATATGACGGAGCAGAGTTATTTTCATTTTTTTTTTCTTATTCGCCACATTCATAAACTTTCTTGAGCCTGAATTGTATAAAAGAATGGTCTACAGTATACATTAATTTTCAGTCACAAAACACCTTACCCCAACTAGAGGAGAAAGTACGGCAGAACTAAACATATTAGTTCTTCTTCTTTGAGACAGTACCTATAAACTCTCATGAGCATGGGCTCAAAGTTGTCTAAGTTCCTTGTTTAAACTTAGACTTTATTTTTTCGGCTGCCAGACATTTCTGAACAAAAGCCAGTTTGAAATTGGAAAATACGACTATCACTATGCATATTATATTCATCGATCGTACTGTAATTAACTGCGATGGAATCTCGGTCATCTTAGAAATCGGATGAAATTTTCTGTGAACTGCCAACATTTTGCTTCCAGATGTGACAGTTTATCTTTTCTTAGTGTGAATATTATGTAAACTTAAGATGTTACGTTTAGTTACGTCTCCTCTTCCACCTCGTGTGGTGTGGTATGCTAGGATGGGGCCAGCTAACGAAGTTTTATGTTCAAATCCTCATGTAATTACCTGTGTGTGTGTGTGTGTGTGTGTGTGTGTGTGTGTGAGGCCAGGATGGTAGGTCGGGTTTACAGTTTTCTGCCTTGAATTATTAAACCTGTCATCTTAACAACTCTCCTTTTGGAGTAGCTTTTGTGCTCAGATTTCCGTGCTATTGCCGCTTATTCCACATAAGGGCTGCAGAAGACAATATTACGGCCTTATATTCATTCCACTGCACCTCTTCGTGACTCAGATTCTAGTGTTAATGTAGCATTCAAGACGGCGAGATTGCAATTTTAGGCCAAGTCAGAGTCAAAGGGGTACAGTGAATGTGGGAAGAAAATAACGTGTGTCCATATATTACTCAGTAGGATCTTATACTCTCTCCCCCACAGGCAGTCATTAAGGAGAAAATGTATATATGACACGTAATTGTTATTTATGGCCGTGCCTCGTCACTACTGAGTCCATGTTCAGGGCATACTAGCCTAAGTCTTGTAGCTGTAGAAGGTATGAATTCACAGGCAAATTTAATTATTCCTTCCCTGTTGTAAGTTTATTTTTGTAGAAAGAAAGAGGGTTTTTCCCTGTCATATGTTCTTCCTGATAACACATGTAAGTTTATAAAAAGGTATAGTTTACAGCCGTTCAGCTCCCATGTATCTTTCTCACAACCCGTTCAAAAATAATCAGTGTGGGATTCTGAGCACTTTTATTTTGGTAGCAAAACCTCGAAGTAGCACAGTGGTACATTACCATATGTATGTTCGTAAAATAACCCAAAAATACAGCCAGCGATGAAAAATTTGTAGGTGTTATTCTCGAGAACACAAGGGACTTTCAACTACCTCCATGTGATCAAGTAAATTGTGCATTCTATACCTGTGTGTGTGTGTGTGTGTGTGTGTGTGTGTGTGTGTGTGTGTGTGTGTGTGTTACTAACTTTACAGTGCTCTGTTCACATAAGTAGGCATAAATTTACCAGCACACCATCTTTAGTGCTTTGCTGTAACGAGACATTAACACTAGAATATGATGCTAGTCATGAAGAAGTGTTGTGGAAAGGATATAGAGCCATAGTAATGTCTTATTCTGGGAAATAAGCTGGAAAAGACAAAAATCTCTGCTTAGTTAATCTGAATAAACGATAGATAGATTGCCTAAATAAAATACATGGGACTATTAAATTGTTGCCCCAAAATAAATTGGTAAGGAAGAGATGCAAGGGAGCCTCCTTGAGAAGCAAGAATAGGGAACTTAATGTTTGATTATTCTTCTTTCAGCAACATGCAGCCACTGTCTGTAAGAACATAAAAAAAGGAGGACTTACAACAGGGACTTATTGTATTGTATTTATGTTTTCAGAGCAACATTTGTACATGAGAAGGTTATATTTTGGGTGGGAGTGACCTCAGAGAAGGTGACAGTGACCAAGAGAGCGGCCGGACCAGCACCTAACGCCGCCACCACCACCATAGCCCCAGTCACAGCCCCCACCACAGCACCCCTCACCACCGATGTAAGCCCAGGTCCAGAGGTGGTGAATGCCGGTGATGCTGTGATAAATGTCGTTGATGCACCTAGCGCTGTAGCTGAGAATGCTATACGTGTGGCTAGCGTGGATGTTGACAGTCTCTCCTCACCTGCTGTTGAGTCTTCATCTTTGCCTCCCACCTTTCCCTCACCCACTGTAGTTTCTCCACCTTCTCTCTCCACCTCTCGTGCAGAATCTCCATCACCTGGCACTTCCACACTCTCCACCTCCCCAGTTGTAGAATCTCCATCACTCTCCTCCTCTCCAGCTGTAGAATCTCCCTCACTATCCCCCACCCCAGTTGAAGAATCCCCCTCACTTAGCAGCCCTAATGATGATAGCATAGATGATAGTCCTAGCACAGATGCCACGGAGACCATCGAAGACAACACCACAGCCGCAACCCGCCCCAAGCCCGCCCGGCCCGGAAACCGTCGGAGGTTTGGCATCCTAAACCGTCGCAAGACCACCACTGCTGCCCCCCGCACCACCACCACCGAAGCAACCACCACACCAGAATTTGTCGCTAATGCAGACCTGTCACCAGTTAGTACACCAGGTGCCAGGTTCATTGAATATTCCATTGATTCCTTCCAATACCTATGATTTGTTTTTGTGGGAAGGACAAGGAAAAGAGAGCAGAGAATCTTCCTGTCTCTGCAGTTCTTCCTGCAAAAACAAATCTAATAAGCAACAGGGAATCAATCATATATACTCTATCTCTGAATTCCTCCCCAGAGCAAACATAAGCCCTTCTGTCCCTGTTCTTCCCCACATTTGTTGTTGTTGACTTCTTAAAATGCTGTCCTCTAACTCTTTCTGCCCAAGGACATCATTTTTACTTTTTTCTTTGTACCTCCAGACGCTTATGCTGTACGAATCTCAGAAGAGATTTTTGTAAGTGGAGGGGTTTGATACCCACTTCATTAGCCCTTTCACCACAAGGGTGCTTTTCTAAGATGAATAAAATGACATGGTAGCAGCAAGAAAATAAATAAACAGGACATCCATGGACTGAGGGGTTAACCACTCATTCAAATGGAGTTGTATTATTTTATTCTTGCTGCTTCCAGATTATTGTACTCAGCATAGAGGAGCTACCTAGAAATAAAGGGGGTTGTGTTGTTATTTTGATCCCAGATTCATCTGGACGTGGACAAGAACCTAAAGCCACAGGCTGAAGTTGCTCTCCTCCTGCAGTCCATCCTCCTCCTTTCCAGGGGTAGGGAGGGAGCTGAAGGGCATTTGAATCTTTCCAGTTATATTGGTGCCACTATGTGAAGCATCCCTCTCCAGCGTCAAAAAGGGAGATATTACAATATATATCAAATCCAACCACTTCATTGAGTCTCTCTTTGCTGAGTAGGAGTCTGGATTTAGCAAGAAAAAAAAAAATGTTTTGGGCCTGAAAGGGTTAAAACTCTACATGACTACCCATGACAGTGTAAACTAAACCACATCAGACTCACATTACTTGATCAGAATATCCATTAATCCCTTCAGTTTGATTTTTATATATATATATATAGATTGTATTCTGACAATGAAGACTCAATCCTGCGTGATTTTTGTCACCTGAAAAGACTCTCCTTATGAAGAGGTTAATGATTTATTTCTGATCTCTTCGTTATGAGAGGTTTTCCCAAAGTTGTGTGAAATCATCCTATGAAAAAGAAAATAAATGAATGAGACAATATAAAGTTCTTTACACTGAAGGGATTTATTTAGCTTTGCCATTGCAGCTGATATTCAGAATGTGTAAAAAATTAAAATTATATATTTTGAAATGCCATTGACTTAGAATAATGTACTTAACCTTTAGATCCATTAACAAAATTCATTAATAAGTAGCTTGACTTGTATTTTATAGATTCATTAACCTAAATTATTGAATAAGTAGACTGACAGCTTTGACAGCAAACAGCAAGGTTTAGTTTAAGTTAGAGACGTAACTCACTACACCTCATTGCACTTGGACAAGTTTCTGATTCTCGAACACTTACTATCAGTTCTTAATCATAACTGTGATGTGCTTTAATGGGAAGGACAAGGAGAAAATGTTATTGTACTGACTTTCATTTCTCTTGTTCTTCTTGTAAAAGGAAAAAAAGGGTGTCTTGCAACATTTTTTAAAAGCCTAAAGAAGCTATTCTAGGGCTAACTGTGAGTAAAAATGTAATAATATCATGAGTCCAATTCTATGCCATTATGGACGTATACTTATTGATGACCCGGTGTGAATTGTGAGAGAAACAAATTTTGCCCTTAAGGTCATTAGTAACTGTAACTTGTAATGGTTGAGAATTGGATTCCTCTTGATATAATACCACTTACACATCCACTCATTGTAGTGCTGCCTACTTCTTCCTTCACCTTTTATCATTCTACGGTATTTCTATGTTTGCCCTCCTATTTTCATATTTTTTCCATCCTTCCTGTACCTTTTTATTACTCCTCTTTCTACTTCAGGTGGCCCTACTTTGAGTGGCATGTCTAATGGTTTCCTGTAACCCAGAAAACATGTACAGCACTTGATGGTAACCACATAACCAGACAGTGGGGTGATGTGGAACGTACTGTGGTGCCCCTGCTAACAGGGTAGAGACTCAGATGTGCCGTCCATGCAAGAACCAAACCTCCACACTTTTTCATGTGCCATGCAGTGGTGAGGTGCTGTCTGTCACAAGAGAACATCGGTTCACTGCTCAGGATGGCCCTGCAAGGATGGTTGCTTCTCTGCAGTCGTTGGGTCTGCTTAGCCAGACTGGCTGGGGTGAATCACCAACAGCAGCTCAGAATTAGCCCTAGAATAATGTCCTGAAATTTCAAAACAAATTTCTTGAGACACCCAGTATAATCACTGTAGGAAACTGTTCTTGAGTTTGTGTGTGCATCTCAGACAAGGTTTAGTGCATCATCTTTATTTGCTGGTATTTAAATTGAAAACTAAAGGAAAGATTGAATGAACGTGAATGTATTGGATAAATGTTCCCCCAGTTTAAACCAGCACATGCATTGAACCATAAAATTTTTTAGCATGATTTTGCCTTCTGTATTTTATTCCTCCTACCGTCACATGATTTTAACAACTTAGGAGAAACCACTAGTAAGGAACGGGTTAAGGATTTTATCTTTGGCCCCTTCACCATGAAAAGTTTCATCCCTGAGCTGCATAAAATCATTTGAAAGTAGAAAGAATAAACTTCATAGTACATACTTACACATACATAAAATATTGGTTCATAAAAATACATTAATAAGAGACATGTATTGTATGGCAAGAGATAACTACATGAAACCCCAACTCTAAAGAAGCTCAGCAAATTAGAGATGTTATGGAAATAACCCCCATTCTTCTGAACAGTATATGTGACCATTAACCCAACCCATTAAACCTTCCAGAGTAACAAAGTAGGTGTGAAATGTAAACAATTAGTAGTCGCTTCTAGATTCACTTAGGTTCCGCACTCCTTCCCTGTTCTGTCTTCTGGTAATGCTGAAGTAAGCATTGTTATGTACTGGGGGATACCATTAGAAAATACTTGGTTAAGCCCTAAATTTACTGTTACTTGTACTTAAAGTTAACAGTTACTGATAAGAAGGGATTTTGTATTATATCTGTACTTATAAGAATTCTGACAGTGATTTTCTTGTTAACAGGAAAACACAATATCAGTAAGTCTGGGGCTGCATGATAACTGGAGTAGAGCTTTAGAAGCCATTAAATATTTTTATCCAATTATCATCACTGAATTGTAGTTGCAGTATTGATAAGGTAGTACAGTACTGTTATTTCTTGTTCATGTTGCATCTGCTTTGACTGAGCAAACTTACAGCACAAAGATGGCCAACCAGATTCACTGGGGTGCATCATAAGTCCACCAGTACAGTTCTATCAACTGTTTCTCTTCAGTGATGTTTTTAATGGCCCTTTTTGGTGGTGGCCAAGCATGCACAGGTAGCAGCATATAGTAGTAAGAACCACTGTACTGTACACTCACACAAATTCTGTTTTTGCTGTAACAATGCCAGATCATGATGTAATTATTTTATTGCCAAGGGACTTCCGTCACACATCCTACTCGACAGGTTTGATTTAGAGAATCTGTGTAAAAGTCCATGCTACCATAGAAGATACAGGGTGAACAAAACTGCTTGTTTAATATGAATGTATATTTGATGTTAATTTACAATACTGTGAGCATATGGTATAACCATTACATTACCAGTTTTAATTTGGTACAGTTTATAATATACTGTACAATATTATTACAGTATGTAACTAATCATTATGCCATCATTACAGTATTAGTGTAATACATTTATCTTTGGTATTACTGTCACTAAAACACCTACTCGCAAGTGAATTACAGTCAGTACAATTACGGATAATTTTTTGTGAAACTGAGTTCAGCAAAACTCTGTGTACAGTAATCATATACAGTACTGTACTTCATAAGTATTCCTGAAGACTAACTGAATATGCATTAGTTAATATTCAGGCTTTACTAGTTTTAACTAGTTCCCTTGTCTCATGAGCATGGTTTTGAATTAAAGTTAGATATTAATAAAATTAGCTTTAAATAAGAATAAAGTTTTGCATTGTTAGAAAAGAATTACATATATATATATATTTTTTTTTAGGGGGGGAGGGTACAAAAGTGAAAAGTCCTCTGGATAATCAGGTGCCTGCTTAGTACAGTATGGTATAGAGATATTTTGAATATGCTAATCAGAGTGTGACTCCAGTGGTTCACTGGTGGGTGACTTGGGCGGAGACTTAGCATGCCTTCAGAAAGAAGTGTCCGAGTCTCACAGGTTAAGCTTATTGACATACACTGCTTGGTTGTGGGAAACTCAGGCATGGAAAAATTCATATGGCATTTCAGGTGTTAACTTGTGGTTATTTATAGTTACGGTTACTCCTTTTGGTACTGTATGTTCAGCGTGACATTGGTTTTATTTTAGCACATAATACCGGTACTTTATAATTCATCATCATAGATACTAAAGAAAGTATTGAAACAGTTAGTCAAAAGCACGAGAAATAAGTTAAAAAATGATCAGCATTACCTGTTTAACTGGAGATAAAAGCGTTTTCCATTTGTGGATCATAAAATATCAGTTGAGCATACAGTATGTGGTTTAGAATATTTTATAATCATTTGTAAATGTTCATGATACTATAACTATTTATTATTTTGCTATACAGTGCATTGTTTATAAAGAGAACACTTTTGCACCATCCACATAGAGAACTTAGATTAATTTTGTTTTGTCCTCTGAACTTAAATTGTGATAAAAAACATACAGCAGAAATTACAGTGTTATGTATGCAAGTAGTGTGTTACATAGTTGTGCATGAGGCTGTATTGGTTAATTTATTGAAAGCTAATAATCTTTTGTTTTCAGTGTCAGACAGCTTATCTTCATAGACTCTGTGAATAATAATTTGCAGCTTATTGGAAATTGGCATATTTTGTATGATTGGTTAGCGAGAATTGATAGGCAGTCAGCTGTTATAGCTTTTTGATACCAGGACTTGGAATTTGTTGTGCATTCCAGAAATTACCATAGCAATAATTTTTTCTTCTTATATGATCTAGTACATTAGGGAATTAAGTTTGTTCTTTAAATATAAAGCCATCTTTGTGTATGAAGTTAATTTTTACTGTAATTTTTTGCAACCAAGAAAAATAACTTAAAACAGCAAGGTACTGTAATTAGTAGTTAAGACTGGTAAAAATTATTAAACCTAGGGAAATTAAAAGTTTGCAGTTAGGGGAAAAAAAAAAAAAAAAAGATTGGAAGTTTAGTAAGCTGCAGGCCACTTTTAGGCCACTGTAAAATTTAGTGTCTGAGGATAGGCAAGCAGTTCCTTGAAAAATGTTCATAAGTAGCCATCTGATCCTTGGTATAACCCCATGCAGGAGTTTCAGAAGCTGCAGCGTGACATTGTCAACATTTATGACTCCTGTGCTGTCGCCAAGGGCTGCTTTGGCATCCCAACAGGTTGTGAGAAGAAGGGAAAGTAAGTAGTAGTGATTGACAGCTGACAAAGGAGTGGTGATTACATTTGAGAAGAAAAGAAGCCCCTGAGACAGACAGACAGACAGGCAGGCAGGCAGGCAGAGGGAAAGAGAGAGAGAGAGAGACAGAGAGTATAAGGGACAGGGCAGTAATGACTATACTGGAGTGGCAAAGGAACATACAAGTATATGAGAGGCAGAGATAGTGGCTGAATTTGAGACACAGGGTTTAAGTGGAGAGGGGAAGGAGTAATTGAAGACAAGTGGAGGCAGGATTTGGTGGGCTTGAATTATATGTAAATTTCACTGGACTTACTATTTCATAGGTGTCTCACATTCACACTTTATCTTCTCTTGTGTTCTGAATCCTACCTTACCCTGTCATTAGGTGAGAATAAAAATAAAGTCATGATGATGATGATGATGGTGGTGGTGGTAGTGGTAGTGGTAGTGGTGGTGGTGGTGAGGATGAGTATAGTGATGATAATAATGTTTTACTAACCTTCTGCCTACCTTTATAGTTGTCAAAATAATGGTAATGATAATGATGATGACAAAAACATTAATGATATCATTGATGACTAGAGTACTATTAATTGCTCCTTCCTCCACAGCTGCAAGATAATAATGACGTACACAGGAGTCTCTGGTGGCTACCGGTTTGAGCTGGTGGGCAACTCCGGGTCTGGGTACTACGCCACTGGACTCTCAGATGACGAGAAGATGGTCAGTCTGTACCATAGCTTAACTCATTAGGTTGTATACAGGGCATTTAATCTAACCTGATAAAGAGCCCAAACACCTTTCAGCTTGGTTGATCACCATGTTTAGTCATACTGGATGGTCAGTTTCCATCCTTATGTTTCAGGGAGAGGACAGTGTGATGGCGTGTCGTGTGCTGGATGGCAACGTGGATGTGGTGATGGCGCAGAACATTGGCAAACAGAATCAGCTCCTCACTGACGTAAGTCTGGCCTCTGTATTCTCATCAGCTTAAGAGGTTTTCTGTCATCTCTTCCTTTACCATTTCACTTTGATTTTATATGTGGTGTAGTGGTGGAGCTTTCAAGTCAGAACAGGCTGTGACTTGCCCGCTACATTTCAAATTCTAGAGTTGACCAGGTGTGTAATGATCATGTAAAACATTGTCAGAGACATACCCTTAAATGTTCTGGACTGTAGTAGTCAGACCTCTTTGTTTCAAAGGAAGCAAAATAAGATTGGCACCAATCATATTTTGCTCTTGTTATCTGCAGATGTTTACTTAATTTGGGAAGGATATCTAGTACAGTGGGGCACCAATTTTCGCGCCTAATTGGGTCCAAAAATAATGCGCGAAAGTAGAATTAGTGAAAATTGGGGCATTGTCTTTATGGCAAAAAGGCTAATTGGTTCCCGGTTATCCTAAAGTAACATCAGATTTTCATTTTCACTTGCAATACAGTACATCAAATCACTATTGTACATTGCATTGTGAGATACAAACAATAAAAACTGTACAGTACACATTATATGAGGAGAAACATACCACAGAGACCAGGTTGAGGTGTTTAATGGATGTTGGGGGTAAGTATCCGAGGCGCGTGGCAGGCTTATTTAGCCACGCCAGACGTATTGGCGCCACCTCTTGCTGCCTCGCTACCACCATGCTGTTTCCTCATACTACGCATTGTCGATTCTGGGATGTTAAATATACGGCAGATTTCACTGTTTTTTTGCGCCTTTGTCCATGTGCTCAACTATCTTCCTTTTCATTTCATTATTATACTGCCGTTTCTTCACTCCAACATGATACTCTCTTTTAGCCTTGGCCTTTCCTCCCGACTTTGAATGTCCCGGCCACTTTTTATCACCACCACTGCCTCCCGGCCCTCCCCCCACACCACCAGGCTCTCCCCCCACACCACCAGGCCCTTTCCCCACACTACCAGGTATAGTAGAGGCCATTGAACTGTGAGAATCCAACACAATGGAGCTAGCACGCTCGTACACAATGGCGGGAATGGGTGGACAGAGTGTTGACTTGACGTCATTCAAGATGGCAGTGGGTTGCAGGCGGGCGGTGCAGGAAATTCAAAGTTCAAAATATTGTCCCAAACCCAAAATTTGTGCGCGAAAATCGATTTTTTTCAAGCGAAAGTGGAAGTTAGGGAATATTTGGTGCATGCCGCGAAAGTGGATTCCGCGAATCCTGCTATAGTGAAAGTTGGTGCACTACTGTAGAGAAGGAGTTCATATACAAGGTAGTCTGTATCAGACCTCTCCAGTTTGTAAAATGCTCCACTGCATGCTTATATAAATGTCCCTCACCTACCTTCCTGTCCTCCAAAAGGAGGATGGTGGGCTGCTGAAAAAGGGCAGCTTCAGCCTGCAGTCCCCCAGGTTTGCAGCCAGGTGCAGGTTGCAGCAGCTGCTACTACTACTGTTACTACTGGGGCATTAATCCGTTCAGTAATATGACATATCTTTTCAGTTTAATCTTAATACTAAAAGAGTATTTTATTCAGCTTAGAAGTCTCTGGTAGTGAAGAGGTCAGTTAATGTTACGTTGAATCCCTCTTGTTCAGAAACAGTGTCTGACGAAAGGTACTGGGAATTGCAAAAATAAAATAGGGATGGTGTTCTTGACCTGAATATCAAAAAAATTCAACTTAGATCTAGGACATAGTGTAGTTGGTGTATTCTGGATCAGGTAGAGTTCAAGTGACATCAGGACAGAGTAGGTTGGTGGAAAGGTATACAGGCACAGGAATATAGAGCTTAGGAAATACTACTTACAACCAGAGAATGTTAAGAAATGCAACTTACAGCTTTGATTTACATTTTTTTCTAAGCCAGTGTACTTTGAGTGAGATAAGGACAAGTCTGGTAGATGGGAAGGTGTACTGTAGCAAGGACTTATAGTCTGGTGTATTTTAGAGCAAGTGTAGCCTGACTGAACAAAGAAAAATGATCAAGAAATGCAGCATAAAACAAGTAGTTACTGTAATTTGGCATTTTCCTGAGTAAGTACAGTCAAGGCAAATCAAGAAATGCAACTTATAGGGAGAGGATTACATGCATTGCTACTTATTACTGCTTTAGAGCAAGTACAGTACTGTATATGGTCCAGATGAGAAAAAATTAGCAACTTATACTGTAACAAGAACCTACCACTTTTCAGAGCCAGTATGGTTTGAGTGAGATAAGAACAGCTCAGATTGATGGCAAGGTGTATTGTACGTTTGTACGTCAGACACGAACCGAGATCATGGACACCGTGTGGGACCTGAAGAAGAATCGCTACCACATCATGCTGGCGATGGGACCCCTCAGTGGCAGTAAGTGTAGCGCGCATGCGCACTCTCTCTCTCTGGGTGTGGGTGGGTGGGGAGGGGTATGTTCTAGGTGGCGTGGGAGGTATCATAGCACCTCTTGCATAGTGGTTTGTTTTGCATATATCACACCACATCATGCTGGTGCTGGAGAGGGACAATTGCACATGGTGGCACCATTATAACACTAACATGCTACTGTACCATCTCTGTTAATGATTTAATTTTTGTATTGGATTATAAAATTCTCTTGTATGCTATTTATATAATTTTACCATCAAAATGGTTTGTATAATTAATATAAAAGAAATCATTGAGATGCTGTGCAGAATTAATCACTAAGGAAGAAATGTTACAAATCTCCAAAGTTACTTTGAATGTATTCCTCTCTTTTATCCAGAATGAAACAGACCATCTTTATTATTGTTGTCATTAACATTTTTGTTGTCATCTTGTTTATCTTATTATTGTTGTTCTCATTATCATGAATAATCAGAATCATTATTGTCAACACTACCATCATTGTTGCCTGTACTTTTATTGTCATTGTTAGTCAACATCGTCATTAGTTTCATCATCATCTTATTAAGTCTTTCATATCCTTCCACGAAGTAAAAGTTTAACTTCAGATTCTGTCTGGCAGGTGTACTGAGTTACCACTCTGACCGAGAAGTGTCATCTGGTACAGTGTCACTCGATCAGTTCCAATCCATTCAAGTGGCCAGTAAGCTGTTCCAAATCCTTCATTCAGCCCTTATGGTGGGGGCATGGGTGTGTGCGGCATCCTGTGGTATCATCATTGCACGCTACTACAAGAAGACCTGGCTGCAGAGTCAGTGCTGTGGCATTGACCAATGGTTCCATGTATGTTATGCCAGTGATTTGAGGTGTCCTTCATCAAATGGGCCTGTTACACCAAAATTTATCCAATCCATCCATCCATCATCCAATCCTATGTTGTCCCATGGGAAGCGTAGGAGCCTGGGGCTAGGCAAGTTTGGTCCTGACATTTAGGATGAGAGTGACCAGCCTCACTCATCCCCGAGTGACATTACATGAGCAATAAACCCCAACCATTCCTTGGATATAAACCCTCACCGGCTTAATCCAATTGGAGCACTGTAATTACCCACTAAACCACCAGGCGCCAAAATTTTGTTATATGGTTACCACCCAGTGTTGTAAACGGTTTCCTGGTATACAGGAAACCATTTGGCTTGTCACACAGTGTAGAGTCACTCACAGGCAGAAGGAAGAGGAAATAATGAAGGAAAGAAAGACAGAAGAGGGAGTGTAAAGTCACCTGTAGGCAGAAGGATGAGGAAGGAATGAAGGAAAGAAAGGCAGAAGAGGATGGAAGGAATGAAGAATGGAGGAGAGGAAAGGGCAGACACCCGAGAGCAGCACTACATTGAGTGAGTGGATGGTGAGCACCCCCACCTATCACATAATTTATCCATATTGTATCATTATCTAGCAAAATTTGGTTTGTGGCTGTGGTGGTGTGTTGGGCCTTTCACTGGTGGACACCTCATTTGTTCTTACCTGGTTATATGTGCTTAATTGTATTTTTATAGGCTTTCAATAGTTGTGTTGTTGGTTTTACAAGTGTTTTCCAGTCTGTGTATTTAATATTGGTGCTTTTATTTATCGTAAATCTTTACGCTTCATTAAAACATGATTTTGAGATCCTACCTTTTTTTTTTTTTTTACTGGAGTAGACAGACATAAAATTTGCCTCTGTGCCCTCACCAGTTGCATCGGTTCTTCATGGGCCTCACCTGGAGTATGACCATCGCTGCCCTTGCACTCATCATCTACTACGTTGGTGGTTGGACCGAGATTGATCCACAAGACAACCCCCATGCTATCATCGGCATCGTATCTGTAGGTGCGTTAAGTTAGGGGAGGTCAGGCTGAGGTAGATAACTTACAGTAGATCAGTTTAAGTTATATAAAGTTAGAGATCAGGTATTATTATGTTGAGCCAGGTTTGGTTAGGTTGTTAGATCAGGTTAAATTCATTTAGGTTGAATCAAGTTCAGTTAGGTTGAATCATGTTAGTTTAGATTAGGTTGAGTCAGGTTAGTTTTGGCTAGGTATGCCTGGTTCACTTAGATAAGGGTAGGCATCTCTATGTGATGACACTGTTATAACTGGGGTAACTCTACTGCCAAGTTATACTGAACAAATGTTCCTCAGCTCCCTCCCCATCCTCCAAAAGTAGAATAGTGGACTGCAGGAGGAAGACAATATCAGCTTGCAGTTCACCAGGTTCATGCTGAGATAAGCCTGGGGCTAAACCAACAATAACAGTGTACTGTATGATGTTGCAGGGCTGTGCTTCATCCAGCCATTCATGGCACTGTGCCGCTGCAGCCCCGACCACAAGAACCGACCCATTTTCAACTGGCTCCACTGGATGGTTGGCAACTCTGCTCAGATCCTTGGCATCACAGCAATATTCTTTGGCCTAGAGTTAATTGGGGCACCCGAGTGGACCACTTTTATCCTCATCATCTTCATTGCATTCCACTGCCTTGTTCATCTTATTCTCTCAGTGAGTTGTTTTCAGTTGTGTTTTTGTGGGTTATCTGTTTTGTGGCTGAAGCCCTGGCCTGTTACTCTCAAAGGAGGTAATATGATATTGGGTGTTACTTACTTTCTGTTTTTATTTACAGGTACTTCATTTACTTTTTTAACATTTACTTCTCATAAGGATTAGGCAGTGTCAAAATAAAGGATTGGTTGTCACTGTTTAATACCATTCATTTCTCCTGTAGATTGGGCAGTGTGTGAGTGACTCCAAGGCTGAGAAAGGTAACAACATCTACCCCATGAAGGAAGTCAACGGCAGCCGCATCCCTCTGAACCCCACAAATAAGAGGCTTGATGCACCGGTGAGTTTCAGGGAGGGTGTTTATATCAGTCTTTCTTTGTCCAAGTCTATCTTACTTGGTCCTTGTCTATATAAACCCTTGTCTATCTTTGATACTAAGTGGTGCATATGTCTCTCTGTCTTAGCTTGTCTCTGACTATCATCTTCTTGTCTCATTTGTCTGTGTTCATATCTGTCTGTCTTTTATATCTGTGTTTCTCTTTCCTGATGTTCATCCTACAAGTTCAACCTGGGCTGACAGTGTAAAAAACAGAGGACTCCACACAAAAGTAATACTGGTATCAAGAGTTTCAATATACATAGGGCTGGATTTTTTAAAAACAATGTTGGTAAAATTGTAAACAAACCAGTTTAAGAAACTTTCCTATTCTTTTAGAGAAAGCATTGCAATATTTTGTTGAATTTTTTATGTCTGATGATCCAGTGAATTAAGACACTCCATCTGGATGCTGGTGTGGTTGTAATTTATTGCTCACATGATGCTGCTCAATGGTCCAATTTGCCTTGAATGTCTGGACTGAGTAGCCTAGCCCCAAGTCCCTATACTGTACTCCTGATGTGGCAGTATTGGGTTGGATGGTGGATGGATGGATGGGTTAATGTGCTTGATGTTATTTTTTGCCATCAGGGTGCAGGGTTCCGGAAGGCAATGCTGGCATTCTACATGCTGATCAACTTCCTGATCACAGCTGTCCTTCTGCTCATCATCACTGTGGAGGAAGAACACCTCAAGGACTGGGGACTTATATTCTGGGAGTAAAATGATTAGTGCCATCACTAAGAGATGTTTCTTCTTAGTTTCATAAAGTGTTTTGGTGGTGCATCCATCTGTTTATAGCCAGATGGTACTAAGTAGAAAATTTAAGAAAATATATCACTGGTGTGAAGGGTTTTGAGATTGGTTCTAACCCCTTAACTGTAACAGTTAGAGGTTTTATATCTGCTAAGCCACATTTTTTGGCAGTAGTAAAGATAAAATACAAATGGCATCACCATACTAAAGGAGTTAATCTGTGGAGGTTGTTCCTTACCCCTTCACTACAATGAGTCTTCTCTACACTTGGTAAAATAATATGGCAGTAATGGGGATAATGCAAGACCTCCTTGTAGTGAAGGGGTTGAGCAAATCAGTGTACTGACAACAGTTTCCGTGACCCACCACTATGACAGTAATATGATGGTGATGGTCACAGTTGGGTCTGTACTGAGAGGAAGACCTCTTATCTGTAATTATATATTCTTACTTTTTAAATGGTACTTTTCTCTGTGATGATTAAAGAAAAAAACATCCTTTACAAATAATATATTTTTACTTCTGTTAATAAAACATAAAATATCACACAGATCACCAGTACAGTGTGTTATGTATTGGCTCTGTGTGTGAAGGTCAAAAAGAAAAAAATATATACGCTCAACCCTTGGCTATCACGGGTTCCGCTATACAGTAGTGTATCTCGCTATCACGCCTATGTAAAAAACTACCCAAATACCTATATCATGCACTAAATGCCTGCTATCTTGCACTGCAAATGTTAAAAAATTCATAAAGGCCAGGCTCCAGTGCTCCGCCCAGCCAACAAAAGCTTCACTCCATGATTGGTTGTGTGACGTCAGCGCCAGCCGAGAGCTGTTTGGCCACCCGACCGAGTCTCCTGCCTGCCAAACCATTCAAGTGCACGCCCTCAGACCGTGAACAGTGACAGCGAGAACAATAACCTTTTTTATGATGTGACCATGGCCAACATACCCCTTCCCCGTCCCCCTACCATCACCCAACATAATGCTGCGGCACCTGGCAGGGAAATAAAGAAGAGGAAGAACCTAAGTTATGCAGATAAACTGGAAATGTGAAACTTATAGAGAATGGTGAGACCAAGCGAAGTGTGGGGAAGAAATATAACATCAATGAATCAACTGCGAGGGGTATTTGTAAGAATCGTGATCACATCATAAAACCTGCTCATTTTTAGACTATTATATATTAATATGTGGTACAAAAAGGGTATCTTAGGGGTAAATATTGGGGTCATGGCATCAATTAGAATTATTACCATAAGTTCTTCAATTCGGCTATCACGGTTTCGGGACCAATCGGGAGTGATAGCAGAGGGTTGAGTGTATTTCTCAATGAAGGTTGATTATATCTGTATGTCTGGCTAAGACACTAAAGAATGTCCTCAAAGCTAAAGGCAGTTCAGCTTATATACTGACACTTTCATGTGTATGATTATTTTAACAGTACAGTTACCCCTATTATGTCAGTTTTTCATACCTTCTCGTTTGCCATCAAGTCCACAGTAAAAAACATAAAAAGTGTCTGTATATGTTACATTACTGTCTCTTAACCTCTTTGATCTGATGACTTTATTCGAGCTACCTCCAGGTGACTTTATTTAGCTTAAGAAAAAAAAATCTGATTGTGAAAAAGATAAGAGAGTAATATAGAGTGTTTTCAACCCTGTAACCTCAACTGGTTTCTTGAGAGTTCAAAAAATCATCTAGAGGTAGCAAAAATGAACTCAAAACTTCATTCAAGGGGTTAAGCCAATTTGTGAGTTTCCCCAGTTTACAATGCAGTACTGTACTGGTAATAAATGTTGAATTCTGGAGCATGAGCCTGCCTTATGATGAAAACTAACTGTACAGTACATACCTTTTTTTTGAGTCATATTAAAGTGTCAGGGTATAACATGGGTGTTTTTGAGTTGTGACTATTTTTAATTTGGAAATGTGGAGTGTAAATGCTGATGAGAATGTCAGCACACAACAGTGCACACATATTTTAAGAGCATGGCTTTGTAAATTCAAGGAAATTATTCCTTTTGTTGGCAAACACTGGGCATACCCTTCCTTACTTTTACCATTTACATACCCCATCCTGCCCTGCCCTACTCTACACCATGCATTCCTACCCTACCCTTACCTATTTTACCTTCTCTTTCCTTCCCCCCCCCCTCCCCCTATGTCATACTCAACCCTTCTTTGCTCTGTTTTACTTTGTCCTACCTTGCCCTATTTTACTTACCTTTATCTTACCTTATTTTTTTTGTATCCTAAACCATACTCAACCCTGCCTTCCTCTACTATGCCCTGCCCTGCCTTACCCACTGTTCTTACCTTAAAACCTACCATATCCTCCTTTATATCCCCCCCATACCTACAGGAGTACAGCATTGCTAACAGATTCTGAATGTAAACGTGCCGTGTGTTGTGTTTGTTTGGTGAGTGTAGAGTAGAATTTCAGGTACGAAGTCTTGACAGTTAATAAACTGTATATTACATGTATAAGATTTTTCTCATGTTAATTTGTACAGAGTGTATTTAGTTTTTTTACCACTTATAATGCATCTGTGAGGTGTAGCCTGCATGGAAAGTAGATTTGATAGTACAGCCTGTCCTCATTGTAACTTCTTTTTTCAATTCCATTGTAAATTAAAGAGAGACTGGTGGTAGCCTGAGTAAAATGAAAATCACATAATTAAACTAAAGGGATTAAGCAGCATTTAAAGTCAAGTGCTTTAAATAGTTATGTCTCCATCTTGTACAAAATCTGTTAGCATTCAGTTCCTAGTTACAGTATTTTCTCTCTCTCTCTCTCTCCCCCCGTACTTTTTTGCTACTCAGTTCAGGGTAAACTGTTGATCAAATTGCCCATTACTGTTCCATTACTACATATAAAGATGATTTTCCAGTTTCCTCAAATTGACTGCACCAGTTGTATGGAAAAAGTAGTGATATTTTGGAGCATATCTAAGAACTGGATTGAGAGCTGCCAGTATAACTCAGCAATACACCTTAATATATATTTATTTTTAGCACTTCTGCGCTGTATAGTGATTTTTTAAAATAACCAAATACCTATATTTCATTTAGCTTAGAAAAGACATTTTGTTGTGGAAAGGTGAAGGCTTATCCATGGAATATGAGGAGTTCTTCCTGATGTAGAAAAAGAAAAGAAAAAAGATCTTCTGTTGGTTGCAAAAATGCAATAAAAAGGCTGCATCATAATGTTCATCATAAGGACATGACTTTCACCCAGGCTTCACCCCACTGCACTTATTTATTCACTATTCATTTTTTAATTTACTTCATTAAGACAAGAGATACAGTGGGCTTGCACAGTATGCGTTATCACAATGCACGAATTGCATAGTACACGAGTGACCAAAAATCATAACCATTAAACTTTAAATGCGGGAGTTTAGTCCACACTACGTGAGGCAGAGGCATGGAGTGGCCCAAAACCGTCATTTTCCCAGACTATGCGCCCCCCCCCCCTCCCCATACGACATGTCCATCATGACTCTGAGGCTTATGGAGAAGGTGCTTAAGAGGAGTCTACAATAAGATCTCGCCAGTAACGACTTTGACAATAACGGTAAGTTAGAATAGATACCCAGTTCCTATAATTCACTTGAATAACATTTATTTTGCGAATGCCAAGTTGTTATACTGCAAATACGTCCATAACAATATGAGGAATGAAACAGAAAAGCAAGAAGAGATAAAGGAAATTGCTGAAAATGTGAGCATTAGTGAGGAGGAGATGGAGGATCCTCCCCTCACCACCTCCTCTGACTCACCTGCTGCAGTCCCCCCCACCTCCACTGCCCCACCTGACTCATCAACCACCTCCCCCTCCACCTTCACAGCCCCACTTGACATGCTTCACCACCTGCAACCCCCACCATAATGACTTGCTGTATTCTGGAAAAAATATAACATTCGATTGGCCGTAAATTTCTTCGTCAGAGTGAGGAATACAGTACTGGCAACAGTTAAACACGTGTGGTGCGGACGGGGCGGCAGGGTCACTCTAAGTTTGTTGCCATGCCTTGGAACCCCTGCTATTTAAGTCCATCAGGCCTGTCATTTACCGTTTTTAAGGTGACTGACCATATTTTTGTTATTTTAGCTGTATCAGTAGTGTATGTCTTAAAAATTTTGCCTTTACTATATCTCAAAGGTTAAAAAAATATAAAGGCTTGAGGGGGTCCCGCCCCATAAGATTATGTATTCACAGTACTCGAAATCACAGTGCGTGAGGTCATGCACCACCCATCCACTCATGCACTGTGTGAGCCCACTGTACCTGGTACATAGTTTAGCTTTGTACAGTGCTCTTAACAGTTTTTAAAAAGCATTCACATATCAGGATAGAAACTTGTTCTTGAATCAAATAGATCATAGACATTTTAATGCCTTCAGTCTGATGACATGTTATTTTAGTCTTCCTATCTCAAAACAATTTTACTCAGCTCGGAAGAGACTTTTCAGACTGGTGGGGTTAGATGTAGGCTTCACTAACCCCAACACTGCAAGATGTTCCTTCTAAACTGAAGAAAATCATTTGGTGGTAGCATTATTAAGCTTTAAAAAATATGTCATTGGACTGGAATAAAGGCATTGAAGTAATTAGCAAGTCCGTCCATCAGAGAAACAACATACAGAAATCTCAGTGAACTTTATACTGGACTGACACACATTTATGAGATGTCCATAAACTTATTTTTGTTTACAAGCCTTCAGTACCATGTATATAGCTTGCAATAGGCTAGTGTTCAACTTCTGTTGTGTGATTAGTAGAAGCACTAACTCTGTTCTTGTCCTTTGTTATGCAGTTCTTATGTGAATACAAGGATGTGAACCCCTTCAAGACAGTGATATACAATATATATATATTTTTTTTATTCTTGCTGCCTTAAGATTATATTACAGTACAGTATTCTACTTGTGAAAAATGTCTACTACTGAAGGGGTGAATGAAGGCTGTATATATATATAACCTCTCTACTGTAGTTATATAAATCTCTCTTGGGCTGAATAAAATCTTAAGACAGCAAGAACAGACCAGAAAAAAAAATAACCACAGTGAAGGACAGTGCATTGTGACTGTTCAGTTGCCGACATTTATAGTATATACAACCACAACACTATACATGATGGTCATATACATATACATCAGAACCTTATCACAGTTGTTTCATACACATACTGTCCATAGCATACTTCAGAATTAGTTCGAATATATACATTGGGCACATCTCAAGACCAGTAAATAGGGTTTGAACAGGAGAGTAGCCTGCCCAAGACGTGCACGTGCTATCTTGCTATTAGAATACACACACATCCATTCATCACTATTTAACTTGTTCACTTAAACCTGTTACACCACTTTCCATCAACTTCTAAGCAAATCCATGGTCAAAAAATGATAATACACAATATAAGATGAAGTAAAAAAAGATGAATGAAGGATATGTTAACCACACAACACACACATACATTTCAGTTCTTTAAACTGTTGATTAGCCAGTCTTACAGACATTCAGAATTCCTTAAGACTAGTGTATGCTTAACGGATGTGACAGTTAAGTGTGTCATGATCTGATCTGGTTATAATATATGGTTGTGATGGTTACAGTCATGCTTAACTCTTTTCAGCACTATAACATCTTTAAAATGTCGGTTATTGCCTCCTCCAGATGACTGCACAAGGTTATGTACCTTCAGGGAGACCTCTTGTAGTGAAATTTTCATTAAATACAAAAAGGAAATCCATCAAGTTCCAGTTCATATTTTGTCATAAAATTATAAAGCATTACCAAGAATACAGTAAAAATAAGTCATTGTGCTGGAAGGAATTAACTAAATGCAATCAGTCAATCAATCAATATAAAGATATACATATACTGTGGATATACACACACACACACACAATATATATATATATATATATATATATATATATATATATATATATATACATATATATATATATATATATATATACATATATATATATATATATATATATATATATATATATATATATATATATATATATACACACACACACAGTATATGTACTTAGTGACATTCTGTAAATGTGTATACCAAACATACAAGTAAGGTTCAGTATGTACCGCATATTCATTAAAGTTATATACTGTATATATTTTTTTTCCTTTTGCAACTGCAGTACCTTAATTCCTATAGCTCAGTGGCAAAGTAAGACAATACTATATAGCTCTACATCATATCCATAGCTCATCTTTATGCTGAATGTCATATTACGCTGTTAATTTCATATTACAGCTCAGTGGCAGAATAATACTACACCTTTGGATCCATTACATGGCATTTCTTCATGTCCAGCACTATATTCTGATGTTGATCTCTAGTTACTGCTTGACATTCAAAGCAGAGAGATAGCAGTTATAGTCCAGGCTAAAGTGAACAGAGCATAACTTGATTAGTAAGCATGGCTTTATCTGTACATCTCCCAGCTGGTGAGTATTGTTGCCTGTTTAGCTTTCAATCTTTCTCCAGCTTTTGTTATACACTAAGATCCCAAACCCCTGTCAGTTCAGTTGATGTGCAAGTGTACTCGTAGTTAGAGAGTCGCTTTGACCAGTAACCAAGGGGACTCATTCATCCCTTAATATTAACACTCTGGAAATAGTATACAACCACGAATTAGTGTTCAAGTTGTGGGAGTGACTCAGATTTGTCAAGTGAAAGTAACTTTCTTGTATTGCTTGGTGCTGTGTCCTGTTAAAAGTAGCCACCAAACCTTCTGACATTTCCATTCCTACACTGTAAAGACATCCTCTTTCAGGACACACCATCCTACTTCACATACACCTCCACCTTGTTCATGGCCAACCTCTTCATCCACCTGTACTGTACAGTACATTACACTCTCAGGCTCTTGTGACTCACCTTAATTGCCTAATGTTAGCTGGAATAAAATATTAAAGGAGAGTTAACAGTGATATGGACACTTTCAGGTTCATGGGTCTTACTCTCAGCTGAATGAAAGTATCTGCCATGAGCTGGGATAAAATTCATACGAGACTGTTAACCACTTTGCCTTGTAGACTTATTACAGTACATGTACAGTACATTAATATCCCTTTCAAAGGCTTTTGTTGATCTTAGAAGAAAGTTTCAAAACATAAGGAGTCAGATATAGTCAATTAGCCTCTTCGCTACAAGAGATCCTTCCTAAGTTGAATTAATATGGTGTCAACAAGAATATGCTAGAAATTACATCCTTGGACTGAATGAGAGAGAGAGAGAGACTGGAGAGCTGAATATGTCAGTGAATTTCAGCTGTGGATATTCTCTAGGGTGTGTTGAGAGCATGGGAAGGGGTTGGGGTGATGGCAGTGGACTGGACACACTGTCGGATCATCCATCTTTCCCGTCAGGGAGGTAAGGAGGGGAGTGGGGTGGAGGGAGGGTCTCTTGCTGATGGCTTAGACATGAAAATTAATCAAATTCCTCCCCTCTATCATGCGTGCTAGTGTGGTAGTGTATAGGTCTTGCAGTATTATCATTATTTTTTTTTAAATACCTGCCGCCGCTGGACCCCCCACCCTACCACCAAGCCGCTGCCTCACCACCACCCCAGGAGGACACCACGGAGGGCCGGGTCACCGAGAGGTCAACCCGGGGCAAGAAGGACATCAGTGCCCCCCTGTCCTGAGTCCCTCTGTCCCTCAACTGGTCCGACAGAAGCTATGCCGACGGAAGACACGACCCCGCGGGCGGGACAGCACTCACCAGGTTCGGGGTGGGACTGATCCAGAGTCAGTCCCAAGCAACACCGCGGTACTGCCTCAGTGCGTACTGGGGAGGGTTCGGCCACTGTACGCCCCTCAGTTGTTTTACCCTCGTAGCGCAGCCACATCGGCCACTGTATGTGTGGGGGAAGGTTCGGCCACTGTACGCCCTTCAGTTACAGCCACCTCTGGAGAAGGCCTCAGAGTGTCAGCTATTGAGCGCACTCCGACTGGCAGAAAGAGCCGCGGAGTGTCAGCTATTGAGCGCAATCCAACTGGCAGAGAGAGCCATGTAGTGTCAGCTATTGAGTGCACTCCGATTGGCAAGGGCCTCGGAGTGTCAGCTATTGAGTGCACTCCGATTGGCAAAGGCCACGGAGTTACAGCTATTACGCGCACTCCGACTGGCAGAGAAAGGAGGAGTGGAACCGCGATATTGGCCACTGTACGTGTCGGGGAGGGTTCGGCCACTGTATGCCCCTCATCCACTACCTCCTCCTCCTACGGGAGTACTACCTCCGGAGTGTCAGCTATTGAACGCACTCCGGTTGGATGAGGAAGCAGGAGTTGAACCGCGATATTGGCCACTGTACGTATCGGGGAGGGTTCGGCCACTGTACGCCCCTCATCCACTACCTCTTCCTACTACGGGAGTAACACCGCCACATCGGCCACTATACGTGTGGGGGAAGGATCGGCCACTGTACGTCCTTCTGTTACTTTCGGTGGGGCAGGCAGGACCCCGGTATCGGCCACTGTACGTGCCGGGGAGGGTGTAGCCATTGTGTGCCCCTCATCTGCCTCTTCCTCCTTCGAGAGCAGCACCACCACATCAGCCACTGAACGTGTGGGGGAAGGATCGGCCACTGTACATCCTTCAGCTGTAGGCCCCGGGGATCACGGAACCGCCACGTCGGCCACTGTACGTGTGGGGGAAGGATCGGCCACCGTACGTCCTTCATCTGTGATCTCTGAGGTCTTCCCAGAGAAGGAGGTCCCTTGCGCGGCCGGCCTTTCACCTTTCGGCTGCATGGGATGCCCCTCTCTTACTCCCTCCAGGTGTGGTTCCCCTGAGGTACTACCAGAGTGGTGACGCGGCCCTGTGTCGGCCCTGCCGCCTACCCCTGGTCGGTCCCAGTCTCTGACGGACGCCGGAAAGAAGAGGTGCCGCAGTCTGCCCCTGACGGCGCCCTGCACTAAAGGCGACCGCAGCACCCAGGCTCCCAGACCAGGCCGGCAGGCTCGAGTCAAGCCACTTGAGCTTTACTCCCCCATGACTCTCTGCCCGGAAGAAGAGGCGACAGGCCCGCCTCCTGCAGCTGTTCGGCCCCAGTCCAAAGGGCCGCCCTTCAGGTCGAGACCCCCAGTCCAGAGGGCCTCCCTGCACCCCACCGACGAGGCTCCGCCACGAGGGCCTCTCAGGTCGAGGCCCCCAAACGGGAGAGCCTCCCTGCACCCCCCGGACGAAGGAACCCCGGGCAGTCCACTCTCCTGCAGGAGGGCTCCCCAGCAGAGCCCCCTCCCACGCCCGGGCGCCACTTGTGTTAAGCCCAGGAAACAAGGGTCAGTACTGACTTCAGTGTATCTCCTGTGCCAGAGAAAAACCACGGAGACGGGAGTGAACAGTGACAGTGAAAGAGTGAGGCCAGAATAATATTAACACAGTGAATTAAAATCTCCAGGCAGAACAGAAAAGACAGTGAACCCAAACATAGAACCTGAGCACAGAGAAAAGCCAAAAGACGGTGAACAGTGTCCCCGCGACTAAGTAACTTCCTCGAGTGTCGCGGCTCGTGCTATAATCCATTATAGTAATGCTCACTCTCTCAACCCTTGGCCCACTCCACCCATAGTGCATCAGGTCGAGAGTATTAAATACACATTTTGCCTATAGACACAATACGGGTATATTGAACTTACGATCCACCATCGAGATATAATTACAGAACTCTACCCTCTGCCTGTGCTGGGTGTGCAATATGTTATTGTGAAGTTAACTCTGTAACCCTGTCCCTATCATATCTTGTAACTCTTTGTTTGTATTGTCACAGTGTATTGAAATAAGGTAATAGATGTGTTAAGGTGTACTGCCTAGTTTTTATGCCCTGTTCCTTTGTGAGTGTTTTATTTCTGGTCCGGAAAGAGGACCCCGCTCAGTCGCGAGTGTTTTGGGCACGAGAAGTCGAGCTAAAAACACCTTGCATAACACTGGTGGCCAGCGGTGGTTCTGGATCCGAATAAAGCACAGAGGAACACAAAAGGGAAACCTGCACAATGGCAGCCAAACCTCACATCCAATTGCCAAAGTTCAATCCTGAACAATATGACATTGATGTTACTTGGATATGGTAAAACCCCTCCTAGACATTGGGTTTGACATGAACAGAGAAAAAATAGCTGTCACACTACCCAACCTGGGCAAAATAATTGCTACTGTAGCTCCGAAAATCGTCCCGAGACTAAAATGGGATCAATTCAAACAAACTGTGAAACAGGCAGTGATGCCTTCACTGGGCAGAGTTGTCGCCCTCTCGCAACTCGACGCCCTTACATACAACGGCAGCCTGGACGACACATTCATTCAGGGTAGGCGGCTCGTCACCGCAGCGTACCCGGACACAGACGCAAAAACCCGGGAACAACTCATATTCCACAACCTCCTCAGGTTCCTCCCCAGTTTCATTATAAGAACATTTTATTATACATGAACCAACGGGAGGCCTGGATAAAGAAATAATTTTAATGAGGCGCTTTCTAGCCGTCCACTCCACCCCTCAACGCATCGGCGATATCAATCAATTCCCCGCGAATCTCATCGCCGTCGACCCGTGGGAATTTTCTCCTTGCTGCCACGAATGCTCAATCCACGACATCCGTGAGCAGCTAATAGCTGCCCGGCGCAGCAAAACCACACAAAGGCGCCTACAAGCCTCCCCACCATACGCCGATTGCCCCAAGCCTCAGGGAAGGAAAATACAAAGAAAGCACAGAAGGCGCCCCCCCACTGCCCCAGCATCCCACCGTAATGACGAGGGCCAACTCACCTCTCCCCCAGTCTACGACGGGGAAACGTCATGTTTCCTTAACCTCCCCTCTCACTATCTCTTCTCTTTTGCTTTCCCCTATTCCTACCCCTACTACTAACCTTCCCACCTCACACACCACTTTCTCCACTACTACTGCCTCCCCCCTTCCTATTCCTCCCCAACACAAAGCCTGCCTCCCCCTTCACAGGCCTCCTAGAACCCTTACCTCATCTTCCCCTAACCTACTTCTCAAAACCGCCTCCTCCTGCCTACTGCCTCCCACCTACCACCCCGCACCACCCACGTCCATCACTTCCCCGCCACTCATTTTCCCCTCCAACACGGCCAACTCATTCGCCTTCCCTATCACACCCTCCTCCTCCTCACTCTCACCCGCCTCTCTTTCCTCGCTCACCTCCCCCACCCCACCCTCAACCTCACCATACCCACAAACCCCCTCCTCCACTTCACCTTCACCTGACGCACCACAACCTTCATCCGATTCTGATCCTTCACCAACCTCACCTCCGCCTGCATCTCCTACGGCTACCCCACCTCCTCCAAACCACCACTCTCAATCACCGCCCGCTACGCCCTCCACCAAAATCGTACCACACCACCCATCACCAACTCCCACCTTCACCGCCACGGAAACAACCACCACCACCACAACTCCCACCACACCCCACCCGCACCCCACCACGCACCGCCCCACGCAACACATCACCCACCAACTCCCCACGTGCACCAACCCCACCTGCCACCAACTCCACCCACTCATCCACTCCTGGCCACCCATTACCCACCGACCATGCCTACTACACAAGACACCCCACACCACCACCAACAACCGCCCACAACCATGACGGGAAGCCCACGCTGCCACGTGCCCAACCACCATCCCCACCTACGCCCACCCTCACCACCACGACCACAAGATCAGGACGCCTCTCCCGCCCACCATCTAGATACATCCCCACACCTTCATCTCCTCCCCATCCTGCTCCCCATTCCCCAACACATGCCACCCACACCCCAAACACCACCCCCATCACCTTCCCCCTCCATCAAACAAGGTGGAAACTCCCCAAATCCCAATTCCCCAAAGGAAAATGCTCCTCCCACCCATCCATCCCCCATATAAACCCAAAGATCTCCTCACTCGCCAGCATACAGCTTCTGCCCTTACACCAAGCACCACCACCCGAAATGAAGGTCGAAAGGGTAACAAGGCGCACCCACGACTGCCCCAGCATCAGGATACAGGCAACACACCAGCTCCTCAGGCTCCTACAGCACACCACCTGACCATCGTCCCTACGACTCACCCTCAACCCCCACCGGGAGCCGAACCTCACCACCCGCCATTGGGCCAGCCTCCTCAACCATCTCACACCAGCCCACCAGACCTCCACTACCACAACATACCACCTCCAGTCACGGGGCCGTGACTTCTCCACCACGGAAGGTGGTGAAATACCTGCCGCCGCCGGACCGGCCACCCCACCACCCCCCACACTACCACCAAGCCGCCGCCTCACCACCACCCCAGGAGGACACCACGGAGGGCCGGGTCACCGAGAGGTCAACCTGGGGCAAGCAGGACATCGGTGCCCCCCTGTCCTGAGTCCCTCTGTCCCTCATCCGGTCCGACAGAAACTACGCTGGTGGAAGACACGACCCCGCGGGCGGGACAGCACTCACCAGATTCGGGGTGGGAGTGATCCAGAGTCAGTCCCAAGCAACACTGCGGTACTGCCACAGTGCGTACCGGGGAGGGTTCGGCCACTGTACGCCCTCAGTTGTTTTACCCCTGTAGTGCCGCCACATCGACCACTGTACGCGTGGGGGAAGGTTCGGCCACTGAATGCCCTTCAGCTACAGCCACCTCTGGAGAAGGCCTCGGAGTGTCAGCTATTGAGCGCATTCCAACTGGCAGAAAGAGCCGTGGAGTGTCAGTTATTGAGCGTACTCCGACTGGCAGAGAGAGCCACAGAGTGTCAGCTATTGAGTGCACTCCGATTGGCAAGGGCCTCGGAGTGTCAGCTATTGAGCGTACACCGATTGACAAAGGCCACGGAGTTACAGCTATTGAGCGCACACCGACTGGCAGAGAGAGGAGGAGTGGAACCGCGATATCGGCCACTGTACGTGTCGAGGAGGGTTCGGCCACTGTACGCCCCTCATCCACAACCTCCTCCTCCTATGTGAGTACTACCTCCGGAGTGTCAGCTATTGAATGCACTCCAATCGGAAGTGGAAGCAGGAATGGAACCGCGATATCGGCCACTGTACGTATCGGGGAGGGTTCAGCCACTGTACGCCCCTCATCCACTACCTCTTCCTACTACGGGAGTAACACCGCCACATCGGCCACTGTACGTCCTTCTGTTACTTTCCATGGGGCAGGCAGAACCCCGGTATCGGCCACTGTATGTGCCGGGGAGGGTGTAGCCATTGTGCGCCGCTCATCTGCCTCTTCCTCCTTCGGGAGCAGCACCGCCACATCGGCCACTGTACGTGTGGGGGAAGGATCGGCCACTGTACGTCCTTCAGCTGTAGGCCCCGGGGATCACGGAACCGCCACATCGGCCACTGTATGTGTGGGGGAAGGATCGGCCACTGTACGTCCTTCATCTGTGATCTCTGAGGTCTTCCCGGAGAAGGAGGTACTTTGCGCGGCCAGCCTTTCACCTCTCGGCTGCGTGGGACGCCCCTCTCTTACTCCCTCCAGGTGTGGTTCCCCCGAGGTACTACCGGAGTGGTGGCGCGGCCCTGCATCAGCCCTGCTGCCTACCCCTGGTCGGTCCTGGTCTCTGACGGACGCCGGAAAGAAGAGGTGCCGCAGTCTGCCCCTGACGGCGCCCTTCACTAAAGGCGACCGCAGCACCCAGGCTCCCAGACCGGGCCGGCAGGCCTCAAGCCACTTGAGCTCTACTCCCCCACGACTCTCTGCCCAGAAGAAGAGGCGACAGGCTCGCCTCCTGCAGCTGTTCAGCCCCAGTCCAGAGGGCCACCCTTCAGGTCGAGGCCCCCAGTCCAGAGGGCCTCCTTGCACCCCACCGACGAGGCTCCGCCACGAGGGCCTCTCAGGTCAAGGCCCCCAAACGGGAGAGCCTCCCTGCACCCCCCAGACGAAGGAACCCCGGGTAGTGACACTCCTACAGGCAGTCCACTGTCTCCTGCAGGACGGCTCCCCAGCAGAGCCCCCTCCCACGCCCAGGCGCCACTTGTGTTAAGCCCAGGAAACAAGGGTCAGTAGTGACTTAAGTGTATCTCCTGTGCCAGAGAAAAACCACGGAGACGGGAGTGAACAGTGACAGTGAAAGAGTGAGGCCAGAATAATATTAGTAACACAGTGAATTAAAATACCCAGGCTGAACAGAAAAGACCAGTGAACCCGAACATAGAACCTGAGCACAGAGAAAAGCCAAAAGACGGTGAACAGTGTCCCCGCGACTAAGTAACTTCCTCGAGTGTCGCGGCTCGTGCTATAATCCATTATAGTAATGCTCACTCTCTCGACCCTTGGCCCACTCCACCCATAGTGCATCAGGTCGAGATTATTAAATACACATTTTGCCTATAGACACAATACGGGTATACTGAACTTACGATCCACCAGATCCACCATCGAGATATAATTACAGAACTCTACCCTCTGCCTGTGCTGTGTGTGCTATATGTTATTGTGAAGTTAACTCTGTAACCCTGTCCCTATCATATCTTGTAACTCTTTGTTTGTATTGTCACAGTGTATTGAAATAAGCTAATAGATGTGTTAAGGTGTACTGCCTAGTTTTTATGCCCTGTACCTTTGTGAGTGTTTTATTTCTGGTCCGGAAAGAGGACCCCGCTCAGTCGCGAGTGTTTTTGGCGCGAGAAGTCGAGCTAAAAACACCTCGCATAACATTTTTAAACAGTGGTTTTGCATTCTTGAAGAAGCTCTCAGTATGAGCCTTAAGTATCTGGATTTGCCTTATCTGCTTTACCATGGCTAATACACAACGATTTTACTTTCCACTGAAAACTTCCAGAAGCCTGAGAGGGTAATGCATTCAAAAATTTTGGAGAGGATGAAGCGTGAGAGACTAATGAGGATGTGTATGAGAGTAAGGTGGAGGGGGGAGGGACGGGGAGACCGAGGATAAAATGGAGTGAATAGGCATAAGAGAGAGGGGAAGGAAGTGTAATGGCAGGGGACAGGGAGACATGGAGGCGATTTGTTTGTGGTCACCAATTACGAGATTAAGGCGTCTAGCTATTGATAGGTAGATAATTCTACCACCTTTCCTCTCGTAAATACGTCCTTAGTGTGTGTGTGTGTGTGTGTGTGTGTGTGTGTGTATCGAAGCCAAGTGGGAGCGTCTAGTTACCATAGCAACGACAGACGCGGAGAGGCACGCAGCCTGCACAGGCACCCACTCAGCAGATATTCAGGCTACAGAGTGCTACGAAGAGAAAATTGAAGAAAAGAGTGGTTGTGTAAGAGAATATAATGAAACCGAGATACTAAGGAAAATGTTAACGTTACGTGAGGTTGTGATTGAGAAGCCGTTTCGTGATCGTCGTTATAAAGAACATAGACGAAAGGTAAGAGTAAATTTATCATTCTTCTAACATCAGTGCACCGTGACTTATACTTTAGATTGACTTACATTACAAGAATGATTCTAAGGTAGCCACATATGAATAACTAATTTTACCCTACCTAACACCAAGCCAGGACTCACAAACTAATGATCATTTCCCTGTCATAAGATGTTTTATTCTTGCAATGCTAGGTGAAAAAGGCCCGACTCCTCGGTCCTAAAGCACCTAACGTGTAGCGGGGTCCTCTTTCGAGACCGGAGCTTAGTGCAATGAAAGAGAGGCAGAACACAAAAACTTCAGGCAATAACCTTTTACACGTATATTACCACAGTCAGACACAGGACAAAAACAGCAGATATTACAACACAATAAGTGACACAGAAATAAAACCTTAACTAGGATATTAGTATCTCGCAGGATACTGACTTAACCAATACGGTTGCCAATACAGAAAATCTAGTGAACAGGTGCACAGGGAACACGGGCGCGCGTGGGAGCGTGGGAAGAGGGAGTTCACATGGGGGGGGGGAAGGACTCGTGACGAGCCGGAACAGAGTTATGGTAATACTGGGAAAGGATAATGTTATGCTGGGTGTCTTATAGGTCGACTTCTCGTCCTAAGAACACCAGCGACTGAGCGGGGTCCTCTTTCCGGACCGGAAGTAAAGCACCCACAAAGGAACAGGACATAAAAACCAGGCAGTATACCTTAACACATCTATTGCCTTAATTTCTACACCATTAAAATATAACAGAGTGGTATTGGATATACAGAAGACAGGGACACTGAGTTAGCCTT
Organism: Coenobita brevimanus; assembly: GCF_032717465.1. Taxonomy (NCBI): domain Eukaryota; kingdom Metazoa; phylum Arthropoda; class Malacostraca; order Decapoda; family Coenobitidae; genus Coenobita; species Coenobita brevimanus. The sequence goes on along the minus strand of NC_137007.1, from coordinate 28,967,598 downwards.
TGACACCAAGATTCACAGTAACACTTGAGACACAGTATTATACATGTACACTTATGTTATTAGTTATAATATTGCGATACCCGTGTTTCATCTTTAGGCAGAATATATATTTAGTTAGATGCACTGGGAATGAACAAGATTACGAGTCCGTGGGGTGAATACTACTATAACTAGACAGGGTGCGGATCGCGCACTTAGTCGCGGCGGCACTTATACACAGATTTTTTTATTTTCCCGCGCACCCTGGTCTCCGTTCACAGTTACTATAAGTTCTCTTATTTAGGACTCTCACAATTACTATAAGTTCTCTTATTTAGGACTCTCACAATTACTATAAGTTCTCTTATTTAGGACTCTCACAATTACTATAAGTTCTCTTATTTAGGACTCTCACAATTACTATAAGTTCTCTTATTTAGGACTCTCACAATTACTATAAGTTCTCTTATTTAGGACTCACAATTACTATAAGTTCTCTTATTTAGGACTCTCACAATTACTATAAGTTCTCTTATTTAGGACTCAGGCTATTTTCTGTTCTGCCGGGTATCGGGCTCTTATAGATTAATGGTAACTGTCACTGGTATTACACGGCCACCACTTGGTCACTGTTCACTGTTATTTCCCCCTGGGTTGTTCTCAGTACAAGGGGGGGTCACTATTTACCCGTGTGTCCTGGGTATGAATCACTCTGGAGTACGGGCGTGCTGGGAAGGCCCTAGGGGGAGCCTTCCTGTAGAGGGCAATACACTGCCCGGGTCCTGGTCGTCGGTGGAATACAGGGAGGCCCTCCTGTCTGGGGGCCTCGACCTGAGAGGAGGCCCTCCTGTCTGGGGGGCCTCGACCTGAGAGGAGGCCCTCGTACTGGAGCCTCGTTGGTGGGGTGCAGGGAGGCCCTCCGGTCTGGGGGCCTCGACCTGAGAGGTGGCCCTCGGGACTGGGGCCAAACAGCTGTAGGAGGCGGGCCTGTCGCCTCTGGCTCCATGGGGTGAGTGAGCCTGGGTTGCCCTCGTCTGGAGGCTGCTGGTCGGGCCTGGGAGTCCTAGGACTGTGGTCGCCTGTAGGGAAAGGCGCCGACAGGGGTGGGCTGTGGCACCGTCTCCGTCGCGTGTCCAACAGGAACAGAGATCTCCCAGGGATAGGAGGTAGGGCCTGGATCAGGCCTTGCCACCACTCTGGCAACACCTCCGGGGCAACACTCCCGGAGGGTGACAAACGGTGTCCCACACAGCCGAGATGGAAGGTGTCGGCCGTGCAAGGGACTTCCTGCGTCGGGAGTGCTCTCAGAGCCACGAATGAAGTGCATACAGTGGCCGCTCCTTCCCCGTCACATACAGTGGCCGTGAACGCGGTTCCGTGACTCCTAGGGCACACAGCTGAAGGGCATACAGTGGCCGCTCCTTCCCCCGCACGTACAGTGGCCGTGCTGGCGGTGCTGCTCCCACAGGAGGAAAAGGCAGGAGAAAGGTACACGGAGTCCGTGTCCTCTCCGGTACGTACTGAGGCCGTAGCCTTGGGTCTGCTTACCCTGGTACGTACTGCGGCCGTAGCCGTAGGCTTACCCGCCCTATGAGAAGCAACTGAAGGGCGTACAGTGGCCACTCCTTCCCCGTCACGTACAGTGGCCGTCAACGCGGTGTTGCTCCCGTAGGAGGGAAAAGCAGGAGACGGGTGCACAGAGGCCGCGCCCTCTCCGGTATGTACTGAGGCCATAGCCGAGGGCCTGTCTACCCTGGTACGTACTCTGGCTGTAGCCGGTAGCTTATCTACCCTTAGAGAAGCAACTGAAGGGCGTACAGTGGCCGCTCCTTCCCCGTCACGTACAGTGGCCGTCGACGCGGTGTTGCTCTCGTAGGAGAGAAAAGCAGGAGAGGGGTGCACAGAGGCCGCGCCCTCTCCAGTACACACTAAGGCCGTAGCCGAGGGTCCCCTTACCCTGGTGTGAACTTCTGGCCGTAGCCGTAAGCCTGCCTGCCCTTTGGGAAGCAACTGAAGGGCGTACAGTGGCCGCTCCTTCCCCGTCATGTACAGTGGCCGTCGACGCGGTGTTACCTGGGACTGAATCATGTTCGGTCCCACCCCGATTCTGGTGACGGCTGTCCCTCTTGCAAAGTCATTGCCTCTTTCCGCTCACCTGGTAATTCACCGGGTCGGTCAGGATCACTTGATGGTCGTGATCGTCAGCTTTTACCCTCCCGGAAGGGAGCTGAGAGCTCATATAGTCCGATCTAAGGGCAAGGCTGTGACCTTCGCACACGCACACACCCGTCCCCTTGCTCAAAGGGGACAGTAACCACCCACTTCGTCAGTGAAACTTTTCGCAACCTGAGCGAGGCGCGAACTCCCGTCTACCAGATGGCAAGCGAGAACGTTACCACTGCACCAGCGAGCGGTGTTGGGGTAGTTGCGGGGAAAAAGGACTCAGGACAGTAGTGTCCCGGTGACCCTCTTGTACTGGGTCACTAGTCCCACCATTGTGTCCTCCTGGGGTGGTGGTGTGGTAGCGGCTCGGTGGTGGGGTGGGTGGTCCGCCGGCGGGTATTTTAGATAAGTATTACTAATTCACTCTTAGTATCACCTGATAGCAAAGGGGTTTTGACATTTGTTTCTATCTCTCGTTTATGTTACGTTAGCTACGGGGAGGGGATTTTGTAGGAAGCGAGGGAGTAGAGGGACACTAGATATTCACTGTTTACGGTAATATAAAGGGGAGGATATTACTCTCACTTCTCTATTGTTTTCCAGTAACAAGGGACATAGGTATATTTTCACTACAGAGATTTCCTCAGGGGAAGAGTTCTAACTGGTTTCTTATAAGGGCGTCACTTATGAGTCGGATTCCTCAGAACTCACTGTACTCGTTCTTACTCATTCGCCCGTGATTTGACTCACCCCGACATTTGACATACATTAAGTCACTATATCACTGTAACCTGTTTTCTAGGGCAACGTCACACTTAACATAATTTCCTTCACTAGTCCTGGGGCAATGCCACACTTTACATAATTCACTCATGTCGTGGGGGCGGCGGGGAGACACGCCGGCGTCTAGTCTGCCGGACTAGGGGCACCGCTGAGGAAGGGTGTGCCAAGAGGGCACGGGACGGCTCGCAGGGGCGTCCTCTCACATCCAGGGCTCACGTGGCACAAGGGCCCGTAGTCTCCGGGCTAGGGCTAGGGGTGTGGCCGTCAGGGCTGGGGCCAAACAGGTCCAGAAGTCTCTGGCTCCAGTTTCGGCCGGAGGTGGAGGTCTTTCGCCGTCTCTTGGGCATGGAGAGGTTGCACCCGGGGGTCCTGGGGAGGGCCCGGAGAGGCTGAGGGCTGTGGTCCCCAGAATCAAGGGGCGCCATCAGGTGGGGGCTGCGGCACCATCCTGCACTAGGGCCCGACAGGTGAGTCTTCTCCAGGGCCAGGCGTAGAGACCGGAGGCCAGGGGAAGCCATTAGGCCTCGCGGGGGGTCTCTGGTGCTGGGGAGCTGGGCGCCTGTCTCACGCAGGGGCGATGTTGACACCTCCTTCTGGCTGTGGGGCCCGGCAATAGGCCGTGGCTGTGTGGGGGAGTCAGTGCGCCTCTGGTCACCTCTCAAGCAACCGTTGGCCTGTCTCTTCTGCAGGAGGGGGGAGCGGCATTTGGCCGTCTCAGGGGCAGTGCCTTTGGAGCGGCAATTGGCCGTCTCCTTTGGCAGGAGGGAAGAGCGGCAATTGGCCGCCTCAGGGGCAGCGCCTTCAGAGCGGCAACAGGCCGTCTCCTTCGGCAGGAGGGAGGAGCGGCAATCGGCCGTCTCGGGGGCCGCACCTTCAGAGCGGCAATAGGCCGTCTCCTTCGGCAGGAGGGAGGAGCTGCAATCGGCCATCTCGGGGGCAGCACCTCCAGAGCGGCAATAGGCCGTCTCCTTCGGCATGAGGGAGGAGTGGCAATAGGCCGTCTCAGGGGCAGCGCCTTCAGAGCGGCAATAGGCCGTCTCCTTCGGCAGGAAGGGTGAGAGGCAATAGGCCGTCTCAGGGGCAGCGCTTCCAGAGTGGCAATAGGCCGTCTCCTTCGGAAGGAGGGAGGAGCGGCAATCGGCTGTCTCCTGGGGCAGAAGAGATGAGCGGCAATAGGCCTTCTCGGAGGAAACACCTTCAGTGCGATGCTTGGCCGACTGACGAAGGCGGGAGCGGCAATTGGCCGTCTCCAGAGGGGCGCTGTCAGGAACTGAGATATCAGTTCCACCCCGGTCTGATCTGGCAGTCCCATTCCCCGAAGGCAGTGTCCTTCTGCTATGGTGGCGGTGTGACGGTTGGGTGTCATAAGGGCGCACGGTCTGGGCTGGCTTATGCCGTTGTCGTATTGGGTCCCCTAGTGTGGGTGTGGCTACTCCGTGGGGTCCGGGTAGGGGTGTCGGTGTGTTTCTGGGGGCACTGCGCTGTTCCTCTCTCACTGCGGTTCTGGGGGCACTACACTGTGTCTCTCTCACCGTGTTTCTGGGGGCACTACACTGTTCTTCTCTCACCTCATTTCCGGGGGCACTGACTTGCAAGCCACGCATTTCATTTCTTTTCCACGAAGTACAAAGGAAAGCACCGTATTTTCGCATGTCTCATCATTCCTGCAGAAATAAGTCTTAAATCACGACAGGGAACATGATCATAATTTGCGAATCCGGGCTCAGCAGATGATGCTATGGCCAGCTGTCCACACTACCACCAGACTAATCTCCTTACAGTAGTAGTAGCAGTAGTTGTTCCCTAGGCAGTCTGGCCGAACAGCCCCGAGTCCCTGAGAAAGGCCACGGCCAAGACTGGGCTTTCCCACAGAGCTCTCAAGGAGCATATGTTGTGTTGTTGGCATAGGTGATTGTGTGCTAAAATACACACCTCCGCCGCCACCGAACCACCCATCCCGCCACCCCCCACCCCGCTGCCGAGCCGCAGCCCCACTACCACCCCAGGAGGACACCACGGCGGGCCAGGTCAGTGTGAGACTGACCCAGAGCAAGAAGGGCGCCGGGGCGCCCCTACCTTGAGTCCCTCTTCCCCTCAACTGACCCAACAACAACAACAACGCAGGAATGAGAGACGACCTTACGAACGGAGCAGCCTTCACCAGGTTCAGGGTGGGACTGCCCAGATACAGTCCCAAACAACACCACAGTAACAGCCACAGTACGTGCCGGGGAGGGAGCGGCCACAGTACGCCCCTCAGTTGTTTCCCCCTGTAGCGCCGCCACAATGGCCACAGTACGTGTGGGGGAAGGAGCGGCCACAGTAAGCTCTTTAGCTACAGCCACATCTGGAGACAACCTCAGAGCGTTAGCTATTGAGCATGCACCGACTGACATAGGAAGGAGTGGAACCGCAACAACGGCCACAGTACATGTCGGGGAGGGAGCGGCCACAGTACGCCCCTCATCCACTACCTCCTCCTCCTACGGGAGTAACACCGCAGTAACGGCCACAGTATGTACCGGGGAGGAAGCGGCCACAGTACACCCTTCAGTTACTTCCCACTGGGCAGGCAGAGCCATGACAACGGCCACAGCATGTGTCGGGGAGGAAGCGGCCTCAGTATGCCCCTCATCTGCCTCTTCCTCCTTCGGGAGCAGTACCGCGGTCACGGCCACATTACGCCCTTCAGCTGCTACCCTTAGGGACTGCGGAACCGCCACAATGGCCACAGTACGTGTGGGGGAAGGAGCAGCCACAGTACGTTTTTCATCCATAGTCTCTAGGGTTCTCCCGGAGGAGAGGGTCCCTTGTGCGGCCGGCCCACTACCTCTCGGCTGCATGGGATGCCCTTCCCTCTCTCCCTCCTGGTGTGGTTCGCCAGAGGTGCTGCCGTTCCAAGAGTGGTGGCAAGGTCCTGTCCCAGTCCTGCAGCCGACCCCTGGACGACACCGGCCCCTGATGGACACCTGGCCGAGGAGGCACTACAGTCCACTCCTGACAGTGCCCCGCTCTGTAGGCGACCGCAGCACCCAGACTCCCAGGGCCAGTCAGCAGGCCCCAGAGCAGAGCCACTCGGGCCCCACTCTCCCATGGCCCTCTGCCCAGAGTAAGAGGTGGCAGGCCTGCCTACTGAAGCTGTTTGGCCCCAGCCCCAAAGGCCACCTACCAGGTCGAGGCCCCCAGACAGGAGGGCCTCCCTGCACCCCACCGACAAGGCCCCAGCACGAGGGCCACCTATCAGGTCGAGGCCCCCAGATGGAAGGGCCTCCCTGCACCCCCCTGACAAAGCAGGCCCGGGCAGTGACGCCCTTGCGGGTGGTACATTGCCTCCTGCAGGAGGGCTCCCTAGAAGGGCCCCCTCCCACGCCTGGGCGTCACCTCTGTTAGCCCAGGAACCTGGGGCATAGTGGCAACTTCAATGCTCCTCCTAAGTCGTGCCTAAGTAAGCAAAAGAGACAGTGACAAAGGAACTGTGAAAACATAATATAAAGTGACAAACAGCGTATATCAATACAAGGGCAGAAGCCAAAGGGTCAGTGAGCACGAATCGTAAGACAGTTGTGATATACAGAAATGCCGTGTATATACTAGTGGCACCCCAAAAAAGACTAAGATCAGCCAGCAGAGACAAAACCAGTGGAACAGTGTCGCCACAGCTAACTGACAATTCCGTGTGCAGCAGCTTGCGCCACATCAAGTGTATAGTAATATCGACCAACCTGGCCCTTTATCCCATTCACATATAGTGCATCCAGTTAAGTATATTAAATGGCAATTATGCCTAAAGCTGACACCTATGCCATGCTCTAGTGACTGACAATATCTGTATAAGTGACTATCATTATATTCTGCCCTCGACATCACTGTTGTGTTTGTACACTTTGTATCTGAAAACCAACTCTGTCACCCTGTCCATTCTGTATCCAGTGTCTCTTTGTTTTTGTATTGTAAGGTGTGTTGAATTAAGACAATAGATGTGTTAAGGTATACTGCCGAGTTTTTATGCCCTGTTCCTTTGTTGGTGCATTACTTCCGGTCCGGAAAGAGGACCCTGCTCAGTCGCGGGCATTTTTAGGACAAGAGGTCAGACTAAAAACACCTCGCATAACATGTGCAATGAAGTCTTCCATAATGTGCTTAATAGTATGGGGTGCTGTGTTACATCCTGGACAGGCATCAGCGACGGAGTCATTCAGCCTCTTCTGATAGCTTAAGGGGCTGGATGATGCCCACATCTCAGCATGGAATGGTGGACCCTGTCCTCACGAGGGAGAAAGGATTCAGACGGGTGGATATCAGAAGGCCGTGCATGCAGCTGCGTGTTGTCTTTAAGTGACTGAATGGAGTAGCGAGTGATTTGAGTATGGATATGCTTCTGGAAGCTGGTCTGAGGCGGGCGAAGGGGGAGAGATGACCGTATTTGTGTGATATCGTGTGCTGGGTGTTGTTTTGATGTTCCTTGGTGTGCGTGGATGTGCTGCCATGTAGTGTAGTGGATGTTGTGGGTTTGTGGGGGCTGCAGCGAGAATTTGGGTGCCTCTCATGTCTAGATGATCCTTGACTTTGAGGACTTTGGTTTCTTGATGTAGGTGGTATGTAGGTGTAGTAGCTCTGCAGCCTGTGGTTATTTTTAGGGCCTTGTTCTGTATGGTCTGCTGGGTGTTGTAGTGTGTTTTAGTGAGGTTAGGAGCCCAGGCAGGGCTTGCATAGTTCATCACTGAACGTATTTATTGTTTGTATACTGTGGTGGTGGTTTCTTTGTTGTGTCCAAATGTTGTATGGGCATGTGACCTCAAGGCACTGAGAGTTGGTGTTAATTTATTTTTAATGTTTGTGATGTGTTGCTGTCCAGTTTGTGAGAAGGTTCACCATAGATTTCGTTGGGGCTATTTTGAGCCTGTTTGCGGTGAACCATTCGTGTAGCGTGTTGAGGTAAAGTTGGAGGATGTGTGCAGCTGTCTTTGCGTTTTGGTGTGCACATGTGTTACATCGTCTGCATAGGAAGCTATGTGTATCTGTGGTGTGTGGGGTGTGCATGTATGTATGGGTTAAGGAGTGTAGGGGACAAAACAGATCCTTGGGGGATGCCATTTGTGAAGTTTCTGGTGTTCGAAGACTGACCGGCAAATGTTTAACATGTGCACATCTGCCTGCTAAGTAGTTTGCCAGCCATCTTTTTGTGTTATTTGTGCATGTTTGTGTTGAATATTTTGTTCGTGAGGTTGTGGCGGGGGATGGCATCAAAAGCTTTGTTAATGTCTAGTGTGACCAGGTGTGTCCTGTGTGGTGGCCTAGCTGAATTCATGCCATCAAAAAACTCTCTGTGTAGGGTCTGTAAGGAGAGTGTTTGTGGAGTGTAGTGGACTAAAACCATGTTGTGATGGGGCTAGGGGGGTGTGAGGTGTAACTAGTTGTAGTACCAGTCGTTAAGTGACTTTGGAGGGGGTGCAGTGGAGTGTGATAGGGCGGTGTGAGGATGATAACGTGGAGTCTTTGTTGGGTTTGGGATAGTGATGATAATGCCATGCTTCTATGTCACGCTTCTAGATGTTGTGTGAGTAGCTGTAGTTTGATATGTTGTTGAGTGCTTGTATGCCTTGTGGTCCAAGGTGTTTATGGTGTATGTTGCTTATGTTGTCTGCTCCACAGGCAGATGAGTGCTTAAGGATGTTAATGATGTGCTTCATCTAGTTGCAAGTGAAAGGTGCGAAGTCTGGGTCTGTGGGGAACTGTCTCTTACGTCGGATGATACGTCAGTCGTCGCGATGGGGGTTTAGATGGCTGACACGTGAAAAGCGATTGATGAGAGTGTTTGCTTGTTGTTTGTTTGAAGGCATGTGTCTGTTGTGATGGCAGCGTATGACTGTGTAGTGTTGCTGTTGGAGAGTGTGATGCTGTTTAGTGTTTTGTAGAGTTTGCTGGAGTTTGTTTTGTTGTCAAGCGTTTGGAGATAATTATTCCAGTTAAGTGCTTGCTGTTCTGATATTTTATTGTTTATCTCAGTGCTGAGTTTAATATGCGCACCTCCGCCGCCAGACCTCCCACTCCACTACGGAGCAACAGCCTTACCCCCATCCCAGGAGGACACCACGGAGGGCCAGGTGAGTGCGGGACTGGCCCAGAGCAAGACGGGTGCCAGGGAGCCCCGACCTTGTGTCCCTCTTCCCCTCAACCTACCCAACTGCGACGTCACAGGAATGCGACACTACTTCTCAGCCGGACCAGCCCTCGGCAGGATCGGGGTGGGACTGCTCCAGATACAGTCCCAGACAGCACAGCAGTAATGGCTACTGTACGTACCGGGGAGGGAACAGCCACTGTACATCCCTCAGCTGTTTCCCCCTGCAGCCCCACGATGATGGCCACTGTACGCGTCAGGGAAGGAACGGCCACTGTATGTCCTCCTGCTGCAGCCACATCTGGAGACCGCTAGCTATTGAGCACACACCGAAGGCAGGAGGAGTGGAACTGTGACGACAGCCACTGTACGAGTCGGGGAGGGAACGGCCACTGTACGTCCCTCATCCACTTCCTCCTCCTCCTCCTCCTCCTACGGGAGTAGCCTCGTGGTAACGGCCAATATAAGTACCGGGGAAGGAACAACCACTGTACGTTCTTCTGCTGCTACCCCAAGGGGCTATGGAACCACGACGACGGCCACTGTACACGTTGGGGAAGGGATGGCCACTGTACGCCCTTCATCCACAGCCTTGAGGGTTCTCCCGAAGGGGAAGGTCCCTTGCGCGGCTGGCTCACTACCTCTCGTCTGCGTGGGACGCCCTTCTCTCTCTCCCTCCAGGTGTGGTTCCCCGGAGGTGCTGCCATTCCAGGAGTGGTAGCAAGGTCCTGTCGCTGAAGGCAGGGTTCATGCCCTACAGTCTGCCCCTGGACGACGCCAGATCCTGACGGACGCCCCACGGGAGATGTGCTGCAGTCAACCCCTGATGGTGCCCCAACCCAGAGGCGACCACAGATCCAGGCCTCCCAGGGCCAGCCCGTGGACCCCAAGGAGGGACCGCTCTGGCCCCACTCTCCGTCAACCCTCAGCCAGGAGTAAAAAGCGGCAGGCCCAACTCCTGACACTGTTTGGCCCGTCCCGAGGGCCCCTTACCAGGTCGAGGCCCACACACGAAAGGGCCTCCCTGCACCCCAGACCAGACATGCACCCGGGCCACGATGCCCCCGAGGGCTGTCCCTTGCCTTCTACAGAAGGGCTCCCCAGAAGGGCCCCCTCCCACTCCCGGGCGCCACCTCAGTTAAACCCAGGCCTCAGTAGCCCAGTGACAACGCCTCCAACTCCCAGAGTCATGCTAAAGACTTAAACAGTGAAAGTGACTATAAGTGATACAAACAGTGAGACAGAAACAATACACAAAGATCTCTACTCTAGTCTATTCGAAGTACTGTGTTTATGCCTAAGCTCTCCGGAACCAGGGTAACGTACTACTGTGCAGCCAAGAGACTAACCTACCAAGTGCAGTCCAAAAGACAGATTGTGTGAACAGTGTCGCCACGGCTATGTGATATTCCCTTGTGCATTGACTCAGGCATAAATACCGTGCCCATGTGATATTTTATGCTAGTATTAATTAACCTGTCACTTTACCCTATTCGTGTTTAGTGTATCTTGATATGTATATTGAAAGGAAATTGTGCACTGACTCAGGCATCAATACCGTGCCCATATGAAATGTTACATATGTGTATTGAAAGGAAATTGTACACTGACTCAGGCATTAACACCGTGCCCATATGTTATGCTAGCATTAGTCGCCCTCTCACTTTACCCCATCCATACTCAGTGTATCTTTGTATGTATACTGAAAGGAGATTGAACTGAGACAAAAGATGTGTTAAGGTATACTGCCGAGTTTTTATGCCCTGTTCCTTTGTAAGTGTTCTACTTCCGGTCTAGAAAGAGGACCCTGCTCAGTCACTGGTGTCTTTAGAGCGAGAAGTCGGTCTAAAAACATCCAGCATAAAACTGGTGGCAAGCGGTGGTTCTGGATCCGACTAGAACACGGAGGAACAAATAGGGAAATCTTACACAATGGCAACCAAACCACACTTTCAATTGCCAAAGTTCAACCCCGAACAATACGAAATCGATGCATACTTGGATATGGTTAAACCCTTATTAGACACTGGGTTTGATAACGACAGGGAGAAAATTGCCATCACACTACCTAACATGGGCAAAATTGTGGCAACTATAGCCACAAAAATCATTCCCGATTTAAAATGGGACCAATTCACACATATCGTGAAACTGGCAGTTACGCCTTCCTTGGGCAGAGTTGTCACTCTCTCACAACTTGACGCCCTCACATATGAAGGTAGCCTCGTTGACACATTCATCCAGGCACGGCAACTCGTCACCGCCGCCAATCCCGAAGCCAGTACAGCCACTCGGGATCAACAGACATTCAATACCCTGCTGAGGATCCTCCCATGCACAGTCAGGGAACACTTTACAATTTATGATCCATCGGGAGACCTGGACCAAGATCTGCAGCTTGTACGATGCCTCCTCGCCGCCCGCCCCACACTCCAACCCATACATGTTGTCAGTAAGTTCCCCACAACCAAGACAGCATCCCAGGGGCAACGGATGCCCCCATCACAACCCACTATGGAGCCATCACCTGCCATACCCAGGGCTCACCCTCCGAAGAAATGCCCTAACCCCAGAGAAAACTCCAACTTGATATCCATTAACCTGTGGGAATTTACCGCCCGCAGTCACAGCTGCCCTCTGCATGACATACGTGAGCAACTGAAAGCCACTCGATGCAGGACAGCACCACAAGGGCATCGGAAGGTGCCATCCTTGGAAGACGAAGCACCACAAGACAATGCTCCACCCCTAACTTATACAGACCCGGGGGAAGTGGAGCCTGAAGAGGAAGGCACCGTACAACAGATGGATTTGTAGGTCTGCCCCCGCACCTCCCCACAGTGGCGAGGGCCACTTCACATACGACAAAATAAGGCTGAATGGGGTCAAGGCAAGACTATTAGTTGACACGGGAGCAGCCAGATCCTGCCTCTACTCGCATTTTTACTCCCGCTACAGCTCTGCCTTCGGCCCCCTTCTCTCCACCTCAGCCAACCTCGTAGATGCGGGGGACGGCCCCCTGCCTATCCATGGGGAGACCAGGGACATGCGGACTGAAACCCACCAACAAGTCACCCCTTCATCGTGTTCGATTCCACCTGCCGTGCATATGACGGCTACCTGGGGCTGGACCTCCTACAAAAGCTTCACGCAAGCATCGACTGCCACAAGAGCCGCCTTCACTTTCGTCCAGCCCCCTCCCCCTTAACCACCCACACAGCACGTGCACCCCCCCACACTCCTCACCCACTCTGCACGTGCATCTCACCTCCAACCTCGCCCCTCCCTTCACCCACCACTGTACCTTCTCACCCCCAGTCCTCTTCTCCTTCCTCTCCTACCTCACCTCCCCCTCCAACTTTTCCTGCCACCATTGCTTCTGCCGTTACCATTCCCCCACACCACGAGGCTTGGTTACAATTAAACAGGCCCGGCAGTACCTCTGTACTTTTCTCACCCAGCTTACCATCCGGGCCCCTTTCATTATGTTTACTCTCTCCCACATTCCTTCCCCCCCATGTCCAAGCACGAATCGCCAATCTCGCTGCCACACCACTTACCCTCCCTTGAGGGTTAATAGTAGGTGACATGGAAGAGGCAGAGCCTTATGAGACACCCTCCCCTTCCCCACCACGCTACCTACTCTACCTGACCACCTCTCCACCCACCATGCCCACAGCCTCCGACAACTCCTCCTGGACTTCCAAGACCTTTTTTCATCTGGCCCAGCAGACATCGGGCACACCACCTACCTCAACCACAAAATCCACACCAGGGGACCACCCATCTGCCAACCCTCACGACGCAAGAACCCAAAGCAGCAGGCAGAGGAAGACCGGCAGGTCCGGGACATGCTCGATGCTGGCGTTCTTTCCCACTCCACCAGCCCCTGGTCCTCCCCCATTGTACTCGTTAGAAAAAAAGGATGGCACCATGCAGTTCTGTGTTGACTACCGTAAATTCAATGATGTCACCAGCAAGGACGCCACTCCCCTACCTAGTATAGGCGATTCCCTCGACTCACTACACGACTCTTCCTGGTTTTCCACCCTCGACCTGCAGTCGGGGTGCTGGCAAGTCCCCGTCCACCCAGAGGACAAAAAAAAAAAAAAAAGCCTTCTCCACCAGCAACAGCAAACATTATGAATTTAACGTCCTCCCTTTCAGGCTTTGCAATGCCCCAGCCACATTCTCCCGCCTCATGGAGTCAGTCCTGAGCAGCCTGACCCGGGAGATCTGCCTAGCGTATCTAGACGATGTTATCGTGTTCAGCCGAACCTGGGCCGACCATCTCCAACGCCTCAAACAGGTTTTCATGCGAATACGCCAGGCCGGACCCAAACTCAAACCTTCTAAGTGTGTCCTAGCAGAAAGATCATCTCCTTCTTGAGACACGTGATCGGAGCCGAGGGCATCTCTCCTGATCCCAACAAATTGCGTGCCATTGCCGACCTCCCTCTACCTAAGGACGCCCGTGAAATGCGCGCCTTCCTCGGACTTACCTCTTACTACTGGCGTTTTGTCAAAGGCTTCACTGACATTGCCAAAACCTTACACGATCTCACAAGGAAAGACAAGCCTTTCGTCTGGACAGATACCCGAATTGCAGCTTTTAACACCCTCAAAAACAAACTCGTCTCAGCCCCGATTGTCACTTTCCCCGACTACAACCTACCCTTCCGTCTATACACCGTTTCCCTGATTGCCATCGGTGCAGTGCAGAACAGATGGGAGCACATCATCGCCTGTGCCAGCTGCACCCTCAACCAGGCTGAGAGAAATTACGCTGCTATGAAAAGTGAGTGCCTGGGCATTATTCGGGCTTTAGATTACTTCAGATACTATATTTCTGGCACCCATGTAGTCATTACTGACCATCAATCTCTCCAGTGGCTTCAACAATCCAACACCACCAGCGCTCAACTGCTTTGATGGAGAGAAGCGCTGGAGGAATTTGATTTTGAAATATCATACCAACCCAGGAAGCTCCACACAAACCCCGATGCCCTCTCCCGCCTAACCATCAACTCAATCCGCACCAACACAGACCTCATCCAAATGTGGCAGGCCAAGCAATGCCCCCTCTGGATAACACCACACACCTTTGCCAAATTACACCAACACGGCGAACACCTGTTTAACTATGACAGCCACATTGTCCTCAATCCTGACACTGCGTACGATGCCATGCTTCATCTCCACACAGACAATGGCATCTACCTCGGCACAAAAAAGTTTCTACAAGTCTTTAATGACATTCATTGGACACCAAACCCCTCCACCACTGCCTAAAACATCATCCAAACGTGCCGAGCCTGCTCCTTGGGTAAAGACCACGCGCGCAGCTGGACAGGCAGGAAAAATCACCGCACACAAACCATGGCAATTACTGTCGGTCGACACAGTCGAGCCCCTAACACCCAAGGCAGGCTACAAACACATCATTACCTTCGCTGATGTATTATCTAAATTCCTCATCACCTGCCCCCGCAGAAGAACATAATGCAGTGACAGTAGCGGATGCATTGGTCCGCCACGTCTTCCCTTATTTTGGGATCCCCGAGGCCCTACATTCTGATAACGTCCCAGAATTCACAGACAAAGTCTGCGAGGAACTGGCAAATCTATTCGGATACCAAATATCACACTCCTCCCCATACTAGCCCCAGGGAAATAGTGTCTGCGAGAGAAGTCATTGTTCTCTCCTTAACCAGGTACGGACCTTAATTATACAAACAGGCAATGATGACTGGCCACCCCATGTAAAGACTGTTCAATGGGGCCTCAACACATGTCCTAGGGATGATGGAATCATCCCCCATGAGCAAGTCTTCAGGGAAGCCCCGCTCCTTTTGCCCCTCCGCCAACACCTCCAACCCCCTCCCCAACCCACCACAACCGACCCCCTACACCACCTCAAGAGACGCCTCCACCACCTTCAACAACAAGATTTACAGCCAGACACGATCACCTCCAACCCCTACAAACCAGGAGACTCTGTCGTCGTAGCACACTTACTTACCCCACACAAAATTTCTCCCCGATTCGAAGGCCCCTTCACCATCATCAAAGTCCCCAACCCATACCAAGTCATTATCCAACAGCATGGGCATACACGCACGTATCGTAACCGTCATGTGCGCCCCTTCCAACCCACTCACAATACCATTCTGCCAAACCACGTGCCACACACCTCCCGCCTCACACCTCCCGCCTCGCACCACTCACCTCCCCTCCTTCTAAGAATCATCTCACTGATTCATACTCCTACTCCTCCACCTCACCTGCCACAACACCTCCTCCCACTGCACCCTTACATGGCCCACCACCAACTTCCTCTGAGGCCGCAACCTCCTCACCTACCACACCCCACCTCACCTCACCTCCTCCGACCCACCACTTCCAATCACCGACCTATATTCCTACCAACACACCACCACCATGCCACTCCGCAACAAGCCCCGCCATGACCACTGTGGAAACAACCACCTGCACCTTACTGCCACGACACACACCCTCCCCCACCCTCACTCCCTCTGTCACCACCCCCCGCACCACCTCACCCACAAACTCCCCACGTGCAACAACACCACCCACACCACTCAATCATCCACACTTGTCCACCCTTTACCCACCGATCATGCCCAATACACACGCCACCCCTCACCACCACCCACAACCGCCCACGACCAAAACAGGACGCCCACACCACCACGTGCCTCCACTGCTTCACCTCCCACACCTGCCCTCACTGCCACCACCACCAGATCCGGATGCCTCTCAGGCCCACCAACCAGATACACCCCTACGCCCACTCCTACCTCAACAACTTCACCACACTCACCCCCAAATGCCACACACACACACACACACCCAATACTAGTCCCAATACACTCAGCCTACATCAAGTAAGGTGGAAATTTCCACCGACCCATTTCCTCAGGGGAAGCAACTGCTCCTACTCTAACCTCCCCCATAAAAGGCCAAGGACCTCACCCCTAGCCAGCATACAGCCACCAACCCTGCACCAGGCACCACCACCCGAGATGAGGATCCAGAGAATAGTTTGGCATCCCCCACACGGACCTGGCCAGAGAGTACGAGGGACACACCAGCTCCTCCACAGCCTCCGCCACACCGTACACACTTCCACACTCCACCTCACACTCAACCCCCACCAAGAACCTAATCACATAACACATCACTGGACTGCCCTCCTCCAACACATCACACCTACCCACCAGACCTCCACTACAAGTACATACCACCTCCAGTCACGGGTCCATGACTTCTTTACCACAGACAGTGGTAATATGTGCGCCTCCGCCGCCGGACCCCCCACCCTGCTATGGAGCCACAGCCCTACCCCCATCCCAGGAGGACACCACAGAGGGCCAGGTGAGTGCGGGACTGGCCCAGAGCAAGACGGGCGCTGGGGCGCCCCGACCTTGTGTCCCTCTTCCCCTCAACCTACCCAACTGCGACGTCGCAGGAATGCGACATTACTTTTGGGCCGGACCAGCCGTCGGCAGGATCGGGGTGGGACTGCTCCAGATACAGTTCCAGGCAGCACCACGGTAACGGCCACTGTATGTACTGGGGAGGGAATGGCCACTGTACCTCCCTCAGCTGTTTCCCCCTGCAGCCCCGCGACGATGTCCACTGTACACGTTGAGGAAGGAACAGCCACTGTACGTCCTTCTGCTGCAGCCACATCTGGAGACCGCATTGGTGTGCTAGCTATTGAGCACACACCGACAGGTAACGGCAGGAGGAGTGGAACCACGATGACGGCTACTGTATGCGTCGGGGAAGAAATGGCCACTGTATGTCCCTCATCCACTTCCTCCTCCTCCTATGGGAGTAACCCCGCGGTAATGGCCACTGTACACACCGGGGAGGGAATGGCCACTGTATGTCCCTCAGCTACTTCCCGTTGGGCAGGCAGACCCGCGGCAACAGTCACTGTACGTGCCGGGGAGGGAATGGCCACTGTACATCCCTCATCTGCCTCTTCCTCCTTCGGCAGCAGCGCCGCGGTAATGCCACTGTAAGTACCGGGGAAAGGACGACCACTGTACATCCTTCTGCTGATACCCCAAGGGGCTGTGGAACTGCGATGACGGCCACTGTACACGTCGGGGAAGGGACAGCTACTGTACGACCTTCATCCACTGCCTCGAGGGGAAGGTCCCTTGTGCGGCCGGCTCACTACCTCTCAGCTGCATGGGATGCCCTTCTCTCTCTCCCTCCAGGTGTGGTTCCCCGGAGGTGCTGCCGTTCCAGGACTGGTGGCGAGGTCCTGTCGCTGAAGGCAGGGTTCATGTCCTACAGTCTGCCCCTGGATGACGCCGGATCCTGACAGACGCCCTGTGGGTAAGGTGCTGCAGTCAACCCCTGACGGCACCCCAACCTAGATGCAACTGCAGACCCAGGCCTCCCAGGGCCAGCCCGCGGACCCCAAGGTGGGACCGCTCCGGCCCCACTCTCCGTCAGCCCTCTGCTAAGAGTAAGAAGAGGCAGGCCCAACTCCTGACACTGTTTGGCCCCAGTCCCGAGGGCCCCTTACCAGGTCGAGGCCCACACAGGAAAGGGCCTCCCTGCATCCCAGACCAGACATGTGCCCGGGCCACGATGCCCCCCAAGAGCTGTCCCTTGCCTTCTACAGGAGGGCTCCCCAGAAGGGCCCCCTCCCACTCCCGGGCGCCACCTCAGTTAAACCCAGGCCTCAGTAGCCCAGTGACAACGCCTCCAACTCCCAGAGTCATGCTAAAGACTTGAACAGTGAAAGTGACTATAAGTGATACAAACAGTGAGACAGAAACAATACACAAAGATCTCTACTCTAGTCTATTCGAAGTACTGTGTTTATGCCTAAGCTCTCCGGAACCAGGGTAATGTACTACTGTGCAGCCAAGAGACTAACCTACCAAGTGCAGTCCAAAAGACAGATTGTGTGAACAGTGTCGCCACGGCTATGTGATATTCCCTCGTGCATTGACTCAGGCATAAATACCGTGCCCATGTGATATGTTATGCTAGTATTAATTAACTTGTCACTTTACCCTATTCGTGTTCAGTGTATCTTGATATGTATATTGAAAGGAAATTGTGCACTGACTCAGGCATCAATACCGTGCCCATATGAAATGTTATATGTGTACTGAAAGGAAATTGTACACTGAGTCAGGCATTAATACCGTGCCCATGTGATATGTTATGCTAGCATTAGTCGCCCTGTCACTTTACCCCATCCATATTCAGTGTATCTTTGTATGAATACTGAAAGGAGATTGAACTGAGACAAAAGATGTGTTAAGGTATACTGCCGAGGTTTTATGCCCTGTTCCTTTGTAAGTGTTCTACTTCCGGTCTAGAAAGAGGACCCCGCTCAGTCGCTGGTGTCAGTTAGAGCGAGAAGTCGGTCTAAAAACATCCAGCATAGCAGAGTTCTTGTATTTGTTGTACGATGTCTTGTGTATGGGGTACTAGGGAGTGTCGTAGTGTGTCCCATTGGCTGATGAGGCCTTAAATTTCTGGTGTGAAGTTGGGATTATGTCTCTTTCTGTTGCCTCTAGAGATGTGTCTTTTGTCTGCGAAAGCGTGCACAGCAGTGTTGAAGTTTGTGATGAGTGTACTGTTTCATGTTTCAAAGTGTTGTTCTGTTTCATTTGTGAAGGCCTCCCAGTTGGCTCTCTTATAATTAGTGCATGTGTGTCTGTGGCCAGATGGGGTGATTCTAGTTTTGGTAGTGATGATGACTGGGAGGGGATCAGATCCAAGGGTTTTGACCACTCTCCAGGATGTTGTGGGGGCGAGGTTTGGGGAGCAAAAGGTGATGTCTGCGGATGATGGGAGGAAGAGGGCTTGGTGTGGGATATAGGCATGTTGATGGAGATTATTCAGTATGAAAAGATGATCTGTTTGGGATTGTAGTACCAGCCCTCTGACCGCGTCAGGGTTGTTGACATGCCATACAGTCGAATCACGGTTTTTATGTGTCCCATCCCAACAACCACAGTTTCAATAACAACAGTGACCGCAAGACAACGCATAAATAATCTCAGCATCCATAAACGGCATGTAAATCACCAAAAATTACCAGAAAATTAAACATTTAACCCCCAAACCGTTACTCAGGTTGTAAGCGCCCTACCGAGGATCGATGCCCAGCCACCGCAGAGTTTCCCCCACCTGGAGGTCAAACTGAAGAAGCTGAGGATAGAGAGGGACCGCCAGGGGAAGATCTGCCAGGACAACCTCAAACTGGCTCACAGGATGGCAGTAATTATGAGAACCAAGAGACTGGATAACATCAACATGGCTCCTAAGGGGTAAGTTAATACGTGTCCCCTATTTTTGCTTCCGTTTTTCGTATGCTGGATGTTGCCTAACTTAGATCACTGGACAGTAATGTTTTGATGATGATGATGATGATGATGATGGATATGAAATGATGATGATGATAGATCTGAAATATGATGATGATGATGATGACGATGGATATGAAATGATGATGATGATAGATCTGAAATATGATGATGAAGATGATGATGATGATGATGATGATGATGATGATGATGGTGGTGGTGGTGGTGGATTTGAAATCATGATGATGATGATGATGGATATGAAATAATAAAAATAATAATATGATGATGACGATGGATCTGAAATAACGATATGATGATGATAATGCTGATGATGATCTGAAATAATATGTTGATGATGGATCTGAAATAATGGTATGATGATGATGATGATGATGATGATGATTGATCTAAAATAATGATATGATGATGATGACGATGGATCTAAAATAATAATAATAATATGATGATGATGGTGGATCTAAAATAATGATATGATGATGATGATAATGATGGATCTGACAATGATATGATGACGATGATGATCACCCTGACAAAAATAATGTCGATAGTAATGGAGTACCCCCCCCCCTTTTTTTTTTAAGTGGGAATGAGGTTAGGCTGACGACTGTAAACCACTCATCCCCTTCCCTTCCACAGCCCCTTTGAGCCCCGACGCCGCCCCCGAGTGTCGCCCCGCCCCGCCCCAAGAGGAGACGGGCCTGTATCAGGGTTGGGGACGGGGCCAGGGGTGAGGGTGGGGGCGGAGGTTAGGTCGCTGCTGGAGGAAGTGACCTACGAGGCGGAGAGGAGGGTCATGCCACCACCTCCAGGCAAGAAGGTCCAGGTGAGGCACCGTTGTTGTGTCTAATTACAACCATCAGGAAGCAACAAATGACCAGGGAACATGACGCTTTTATATATGTGCAAAATCTATGTGTCTATGTGCCAGAATATCCCTCAATATTCTAGACTCTTTTAGCCATAACAGGGCAGAGTTGGGAAAGCTGGGAGATTTTTATCTCTTAAGCCCTGTCCACACGAGCGGGCAATGCCCGCGGGCACAAGCGAGCAGTTTGCCTGTTGACGGGCTCACCGCTTGTGCCCGCGGGCAAATGTGTAAATTGCCCGTGGCAATTTACACATTTGCCCGCGAGCACAAGCGGTGAGCCCGTCAACAGGCAAACAGCTCGCTTGTGCCCGCGGGCATTGCTCGATCGTCTGGACGGGCCTTTAATTGCCACGGGCAATTTACGCATTTGCCCGCGGGCACAAGCGGTGAGCCCGTCAACAGGCAAACTGCTCGCTTGTGCCCGCGGGGATTGCCCGCTCGTGTGGACGGGGCTTTACCGTGCACTGACAGGTTGATGATACTGATGAAGCATGTTCTTGGACTATCATTTAACAGATAATTTACTATAGTAAGGTTAGTACCACTTTTTATTGCTCTTCCGACCCCTTTTAGTTTCAGCTTATCCTCTGTCGTGCTACTCCTTACTATACTTTCATATCATAAAATAGTCCCACATGACCTTTGCTACTGGCACTTGTATTTCGTTCTCCCACTCACTCTCGCTCTCTGAACCCTACCTCACCAAAAAAAAAAAAAAAAAAAAGACCTGGATGATGATGATGATGATTATGACATCTACTATGGAAGAAGTTACGATGTTTTAGAACTCATCCCCAACGATGACTCCCTCTAGTTGTTATTCACTTGTGTATATCTGCTTACTTTTTGTCCACTTCAGCACCGGGCACCAGCAGGGGTGTGTCGTGTACCTCGAGTAGGCCCTCCCCCTCCACCCCGTAGCCCCGTCCCGCCTCGCCATAAGCCACGCTTACCCCTATCCTCGCCCCGTCTAGCCTCATCCAGCTCACCCCCTGCCTCACCTGCCATGCCTGTCTACAACATCCCAACGTTCGTCCCGCCAAGTCCACCGACGGAATCCTACAACACCTCGAGTTCTGCCGTAGGAGAAGACGAAGAGGAGAATAAATCGGACGAGGTTAGGTCTGAAGGTGATGCTGAGGGTGAGGTGAAGTCAGAGAGGTCAGAAGATGGCATCTCTGACCTGGATGCACATGTCAGTTCGATTCTTCTCACGGGCCATCCTGACATCACCATAAGCGAGCCGAGTGACGATGAGTTTTATACTTAGAATGTTTTGAGTTGTCTCTGTCCCTCCCTGTCTCTCGAACGGAAAGAGGTAGTGGTGGACTATAGGAGAAGGGCAGTACATCAGTCTGAAGCTGACTGAATTTACCTTCAGATGAGCCTGTGGCCACAACAAGAACAACAAACAACTGTTCAGTGTTATAAATACCTTGACTTTGAATTCACTCTTTCATTATCCACGTGTTACGAATATCCAGCAGATATTTTCAACACATTTTCCCCCACCCTGTGTGTTCTTACCGTACCTAATTGTACCTTTACAGGAATGAGTCAAGCTCGTGCTGTCCCATGTCTTAAACCATATTTATCGTACATGTCCTTAAATTTGTGAATTGTTTTGACACACACTATTTCATTCGGTAGTGCATTCCACTGATCAGTTGCTCTGTTTGAGAAACTAAATTTCCTTACGTCTTTATCACATCTCTTCTTATGCAGTGTTTTGCAGTGTCCTCTTGCTGATGCTGTCCCATAGGTTAAGTAATCATTTGTCTATTTTCTCCTTCCCTGATATGCATTTATATAGCATAATCATGTCACCTCTTTTCCTTCTCTCCTGTAGTGTTGGTAAATTCAGTTTATTTAGTCTTTCTTTGTAGCTTAGATCCCTTAAGCTTGGTACCCATCTTGCAGTGGCCCTTTGAACTTTTTCAATCTTGTCCATGTGTTTTTTGAGATGAGGACTCCAGACTACTGATGCATACTCCAGGGTTGGTCTGATGAATGATGTTATTATCTTTCTTAGCATGTCTTCATTTATCTATGTGAATGCTATTCTCATATTTGCAGGCAGTGTATACATGTTCCGTACCTTCTCACTGATGTGGTCAGCCAGAGATTGTTATTGATATTCACACCTAGGTCCTTCTCTCTTTCTGATGTGTGCATGGTTTTATTTCCTAACGTACAATCCCAATCAGGTCTTTTTCCACTTTTACCAAACTTGATTACATGACACTTGTCCACACTGAATTCCATTTGCCATGTATTACTCCATTCATGAAGTTTATTTAATTCTTCTTGTAGCTCTTTACAAGAGTCTGTGTTAGTAATTCTCCTTGTATTTTTTGCATCATTTGCAAACATATTTAGATAGCTTTCATTTCCAGTGTTACTGTCTATATCATTTATATACACTAAAAACGTGTGTGTGTGTGTGTGTGTGTGTGTGTGTGTGTGTGTGTGTGTGAAATATAGGCTACTGGTGTTTACAACGATACTGTACATTTGTGGTCACTAATATTGCTATACTTCATTGCATAAATAGTTAAACTTGGTAGATGGCCTGACCCGTTCGATCCAGCCTTTACTGATAAGATATTGCTTTACACATGTAGCACTTGACTACTATCCTTCACGTTTCTGGAATAAATACTGTATTACCCAATTAACACATATGATTTTACTTCATGTGCCCTGACATAGATTTAGTGCACTGTAGTAGGACGTGTGTGTGTGTAGTTTACTCATCATAACTGTTTATCTGAAAACTGATCCCAAAGGGAAATCGTTTTAGTGATGCTCAAGCAGGCAGTGAGGTAACTTGAAATTATCCCCCATCTGATTTCACATTTATAATGGGTGAGCGACGTTTTATCGTGTGTCGTATAATATATACTGTTTTCGATTGCAGAGCATCTGAATTAGCCTCTCATTATGAAAGCTGATCCTGAAGATAATTTGGACATATAACAAACTGGGTACCTCAATTCATATATTATAATAGACAATAATTATTGTCCATAAAAGTAATGATTTCCCCGCAAAAAAACATTATATATATATATATATATATATATATATATATATATATATATATATATATATATATATATATATATATTACAGTACATATATATATATATATATATATATATATATATGTATATATATACTGTATATATATATATATATATATATATATATATATATATATATATATATGTATGTATGTATGTATGTTGGACTTCAAATCTGAAAATCTTATGCGAAATACATAAAGACATGGAATAGGGACCTATGAACTGCAAAGTGGGTAAATACTTTGCAATGGCTCTCAATGTAAAAATGTGGGTACGAAAGTTAGTGGTTTATAGACTTATTTTCTTCAAAAATTTGGTCAAGTAGGTAAACTGATATATACACACTGAGCTCTATAGTATGGAGAGGTTTTCTCATGGGTAGCACCGCGTAATTTATGTAGCCGCCGCCAGGGCGGTGCTGCCTGGTGTAGCGGCAGCCACGTTACACCATTCCTGATGCCCGTACTTTTGTACTGAGCTGCTCTGTGGGTTTTTGTAAGCAGCTGATGATTCCCGAAAATATAGTGCCATGGTCCACTGTGCAGCTTACGAATACAAAAATGGACACAGAAATTCATCGAAGAGGGATGGAGTCCCATTTCACAAGAAATATATCTTGTTGCTAATTCAATAACATTACTGTCCCCTGGGGTGGGGCGGGAAGATTCTTCCCCAGTATCCCTGCATGAATGAGGCTATTAAACGGGGTCCATATATCTCCAGTCTTTCTCCTCATGTCCTCTTCTCCTCTGTTCACACTCTCTTGTTGATATTTCCATGTTTCTTCTGGCCTTTATCAATCTGGACATTCGGTTTCATGACATGGTTAGTCTAAGGAGTTCCCACACCATTTCAATACCATTACTTCGACGTAAAACAGCTTCAACGTCACTATCATTTCAACGTTAATACGACACTATCTTTTCCCTTTCTCCCATTAGCTTTCTCTGCCTTAGTGCCGTAAAGAGTTGCACTGCACCAACCTCTGGCGTTGTTTTATACTCATTGGCTAAATGTACCCCATATAATTCGTTGAACTAGGACGAAAACAAAAAATTCACAATCCATACGTGTTTTTGTATCATAGGCGACGAGTGTAGGTGTTTCAATATTATGGCCAAAATCACACGCCCGCGGAGAAGATATCCTCTCCGTACTATAGAGCTCAGTGTATATATATCCTATTAGGCAGACGCTGTCAAGTTAAACACGTGAGTAGAAAAGCTACTTGCACCGCTTTGCTATAACTTACCAGGAGTTTCACAACACAAGTTAATAAACAACTTAGGTATACTGCAGTCTACCGTGACCATTTTTTATAATGTCATGGAGCCTTCTATTGCCATCTAGCGGGTGTATTTTGTTATTTGGGAGTTTCTCGGCTGGGAAAGTGTCGCTACCATCGCCACGTCCACAACAAACCTTTGGAGAGGGAGGATGTGTTGGCTTTACGTGCGACTCAACTCCCAATACAGACGGTAAGTATCGTCCACAACCCCTACACACAGTCAAATACCATGCCACCCCTTCACACACACACACACACACACAAACCACAAGCCCTACACACATGTAAATACCATGCCACCCCTGCACACACACACACACACACACACACACACACACACACACACACTCTTAATGTAACCTTCCATATCGTCATCACCCCCCCCTCCCTCAAAAATTAATTTGTACATACACCATGCCCGCCAACACACACCAAGTCCCCTACAAAAACACTTCATTCCACCCCCATACACTCATAGATACACCTCCCCTCATACACATACATGCACACATCATTCCTCCCTCACACACACATACACGAACACACCAATCCATACTCACACACACACACAATGTGATCTACAATATGGTCATTATCAACCCCCTCCCTCAAATATTTGTACATACACCATGCCCGCCAACACACACCAAGTCCCCTACACAAACACTTCATTCACTCCCACACACGCAGAGATACACCTTCCCCCATACACATACGGTACATGCACACATCATTCCTTCCTCACACACACACATACACGCACACACCCATTCTCACACACCATTCCCCCTCACACACACATACAAGGACACACCATTGCCCCTTACACACATACATACACACAATTCCACCTCACACACACACACACACACACACACACACATCATGACCCCTCATACATACATAGATGCACACACCATTCCCCCCTCACACATACTTGCACACACCATTCCCCCTCACACACATACATGCACATACCATTCCCCCCTAACGCACACACACACACACACCCACCCACACCCACACTATTCCCCCTCATGCACATATACATGCACACACCATTTCCCCCCCCACACACACATACATACACACACCATTCTCCCCTTCACACACACACACACACACACACACACATGCCATTCCTCCCTCACACACACATACATGCACACACCATTCCCCCTCACACACATACATGCACACACCAATTCCCCTTAACACACACACACACACACACACACACATGCCATTCCTCCCTCACACACACATACATGCACACACCATTCCCCCTCACACACATACATGCACACACCAATTCCCCTTAACACACACACACACAAACACACACACACACAAACACACACACATATACATGCACACACCATTCCCCAATCACACACACACACATACATGCACACACCATTCCCCAATCACACACACACAC
This sequence comes from Coenobita brevimanus, assembly GCF_032717465.1. Classification (NCBI taxonomy): domain Eukaryota; kingdom Metazoa; phylum Arthropoda; class Malacostraca; order Decapoda; family Coenobitidae; genus Coenobita; species Coenobita brevimanus. Next base: position 28,941,472 of record NC_137007.1, on the reverse strand, counting down.
ACACACACATACATGCACACACCATTCCCCAATCACACACACACACACACACATACATGCACACACCATTCCCCAATCACACACACACACACACACCATTCCCCCTCATGCACATATACATGCACACACCATTTCCCCCCCACACACACACATACATACACACACCATTCTCCCCTTCACACACACACATGCCATTCCTCCCTCACACACACATACATGCATACACCATTCCCCCTCACACACATACATGCACACACCAATTCCCCTTAACACACATACACACACACCATTCCCCAATCTCACACACTCACACACACACACACACACACACACACAACCATTCCTCCCTCATACACACCTGCATGTACACACCACTACCCTCTCACACACATACATGCACACACCATTCCCACCTCACACGTACACATACACACACCGTTCCTCTTACAAACACACACAAACATGTGTACACCATTCCCCCCTCACACACATATACATGCACACACCATTTCTCCCTCACACACACACAAACACACACACACACACACACACACACACCATTCACCTCTCATACACACATACATGCACACACTATTCCCCCCCTAACACACACACAACTGCATTCACCATTCCCCCTCACACACACACACACACACACACACCATTCCTCCCTCACACCAATCCCCCCTCATACATACACACACCATTTCCCCCTCAAACACATACATACACATACCATTCCCCCCTAATACACACACACACAAACCATTTCCTCACACACATACATGCACATACCATTTCCTCCTAACACACACACACACACACCATTCCCTCACACACATACATGCACATACCATTTCCTCCTAACACACACACACACACACACACACACACACACACACACCATTTCCCCCCTCATACATATACTCGTAGATGCACACACCATTCCCCCTTACACACATACATGCACAAACCATTTCCCCCTCACACACACACACACACACACACACACACACACACACGCATACACATACGAGGTGCTACCCAAAAGTTCCAGTAATATGAATGTTGTAGGAATATAAGTTACCTTACCTCCTAGTTCTCACTGATGCCTTCGAAGTAGTCCCCTTGGGCATGTACACAGTGGTCCCAGCGTTTTTTCCAGGAGTCCATGCATCCCTGGAAGGCTTCAGGCGTCATGGTCTTGAGCACCTCCCGCGATTCTGTCTGGATCTCTCCTCAATCGAGTCAAATCGACACCCTTTCAGTTGTTATTTCAGCTTGGAAAACTGGAAAAAGTTGCAGGGGGCAAGGTCAGGCGAATAGGGTGGGTGGGGAATGACTACCGTGTTAGTGGAAGCCAGGAACTGCCGGACAACAATTGATGTGTGAGCGGGGGCGCTGTCATGATGCAGGACCCAGTGCTTGTTCTTCCACTGTTCTGGGCGTTTGTGGCGCATGTTCTCCCTCTGATGCTGCAAAACTTCACAGTAAAACTTTCCGCTGACAGATTGATCGGGTGGGACGAATTCCTTGTGAACAATCCCTTGGGGGAAAAAAAAAAAAAAAAAAAAACGATCAACATCGAGTTGGCATTGCTGCGCCATTGGCCCATCACTGCAAAACCACCAAACCACCTACACACCACGTTACAATAGTAAGAATAGCTTAACAACATGTCCGCTCACAGACACGGCCGGGGCCACACTGATGCACAATGGGTGCTGCTGACTCCTCCTAGCGGCAAAAGGCAAAACTACAAACAGTTGGCTCCCTCTGTTCAAATTACTGGAACTTTTCGGTAGTACCTCGTACATGCACACACCATTCCCCCCTCACACACATATACATGCACACACCATTCCCCACCCCACACACACCATTCCTCCCTCATACACAGCTACATGTACAAGCCACTACCTCCTCATACACACATACATGCACACACCATTCCCCCTCACGTATATATGCATACACCATTCTCCTTCACACACATACATGCACACACCATTCCCCCCTCACACATACATGCATACACCATTCCCCTCTTGCATACATATACATGCACACACCATTCCTCCCCCACACATGCACACACCATTTTCCCCTCACACACACAAACACACCATTCCCCCCTCACACACACATACATGCACACACTATTCCCCTCTAACACACACACACACACACACACACACACACACATAAATGCACACACTATTCCCCTCTAACACACACACACACACACACACACACACAATCAATCAATCATTTCCTGTGGCACCCTCGGGGATGCATAGGGCCTCGATGAACTCACACCACCACATCCTATCTTGTGCTAACTCCTCAAGATCTCCCCAACACTCATCTCCAGCTTCCCGTCTCATTGTCCTCACCCACGTCTCTTTTGGCCTTCCTCTACCTCTCCTACCAAGTGCCACCCACCCTGGTGTACCTCGTACTATTCCCTGTCTCCTATACACATGTCCTAGCCACTTCCATCGTGAGAATCTAACATATTCATCGATCGGCTGCACTCCCGTTATTTCTCTAATTCTACTATTTGGTATCCTTTCCTACCACTTAACTCCTAATATTCTTCTAAGTGCTTTATTTTCAAACACCAAGAATTTATTTTCCATAGTCACTGTGCTGTACCATGACTCGTGTCCATAAATTAAGATACTCCTAACCATTACCTTATAAAGTTTGATTTTTGTATGCACAGAGAAACTGTTATTATTCCAAATATTTTTAAGCATTCCCATTGCCTGATTAGCCTTCTTTAACCTTTCCTCGAATTCAAAGTTCAAAGAACAATCCTTGGCTAAATAAGTACCTAAATATTTAAACCTATCAACTTGCTTTACAACCATACCTCCAATTACACATTCCTGCGCATTTTCCATATTCATATTGATTATTTCAGTTTTTCCACAATTAATAACCAAACCCACCTTGCGACCTTCACTCACCAAACAGTCCAACACTCTCTGCATCTCTTCTGGCCCATCACAAATCAAAACTATATCATCTGCATAATCTGAATCCAAAAATTTCCTGTTCTCTCCCCAAAGTATACCTGCACCGGTTTCTGTTCCAACGCGTTTCATAATGTAATCAATGACCAATATAAATAGTACAGGCGATAGAACACCACCTTGAATTACTCCGGACTTGACTTCAAACGAATCACTCAGACAACCATCAACCATCACTTTACAAAATGTGTCCTCATGCATGTTCATAATGACCCTCACAAACTCCTCTGGTATTCCATAATGTCTCATGATCTTCCCCATAGTCTCTCTCGAAACACTATCAAAAGCCTTTTCAAAATCAACAAAACAAAGACTTAACGGTACTCTCATTTCATTAACTTGCTGCATCAAATGCCTAACTATAAAGATCTGATCATTGCAACCACGTCCCTTTCTAAAACCAGCCTGTTCATCCCTCAGAATACCCTCAACCACCGGCTCCAACCTATTTAACAACACTCTACTGAAAACTTTCAAAGCTATCGGTGACAAAGAGATTCCCCTCCAATTACCACATTCACTCAGGTCTCCCTTCTTCGGAACTTTAACAATTACACCATTCTTCCAAACTGACGGTAGTAACCCCGTCACCCATATCTTATTGAATAGCTTGGTCAAGATCATTATTAATCCATCCCCCTCCACTTTAAACATTTCCGGAAATAAACCATCCTCCCCTGGTACCTTATTATTCTTTAACTGTTTTACTGCTTTCTCCACTTCTTCAAGCCTCAACTCTCCTGTTTCTATATTTAAATCTTCCTGAGCAGACGGTATATCCTCTTCTGGTGGTATTGGTCTATTAAGAACTGTCTCAAAATGCTCTTTCCATCTGTTTTTAATATCTCCATCTTTGGTCAATAAATTTCCTTCCCTGTCTCTAACTGGTATTTCCTTGCGTTTACCTGCATTACCACTCAGTTCTCTAATCGATTCATATGCTATTCTTTGACTCTGTCCATCATTTTTGTTTATTAAGATTTCAGTCTCTGGAACCTTTTCATCCACACACACACACACACACACAAATGCATTCACCATTCCCCCTCACACACACACACACACACACCATTCCTAAAATACAATATAGTGCCCCCGAGAATACCCAGACACCCCCACAAGGAGCCCACAGAGGAGCAACGACAGCGCGCCGGGACTCGAAGCGACAACGGCATGTCAGTCCCGGCCGCACGCCCCTATGACCTGGAGCTCGCCCGCCGCCACCATAGCAGGAATACCAGACTACCTTCCAGGCGAGCCTTCACCAACAAGCTAAGGGGTGGAGCTGCCTATCCAGCCAGCACCCCAGAGACGGCCTGTAGCCGCTCTGAAGGTGTCTTCCTTGAGATGGCCTGTAGCCACTCGCCCCTCGCTAAGGAGACGGCCTGTAGCTACTCCGAGGGTAATCAGGAGATGGCCTGTAGCTGCTCCCGCCTTCATCAGGAGACGGCCTGTAGCCGCTCCAAAGGTGTTCTTCCCGAGACGGCCAGTAGCCGCTCAAACCCCCTCCTGAAGGAGAGAGCCTGTAGCTGCTCCCACCTTCGTCAGACGGCCTGTAGCTGCTCACCCCTCCTGAAGGAGACGGCCTGTAGCTGCTCTGAGGGTAACGAGGAGACAGCCTGTAGCCGCTCCACAGGTGTTCCCCCCGAGATGGCCTGTAGCTGCTCAACACCCCTCCTGAAGGAGACGGCCTGTAGCCACTCCCACCTTCGTCAGGAGACGGCCTGTAACCGCTCCGAAGGTGCCTTTGGGTCTGCTGGCAGCCACCAACTCTCCCAGGCCACGGCCTGTAGCCAGGCCTTGACAACGGCCTGTAGCCGCGCCCCCAGGAAGCCACAGCCAGTAGCTGGGCCCTACGGCAGGAGACGGCCTGTAGCCGCTCCGCCGCCTGGAACTGATGCCTGTTCCCCAACCCCTGACACAGAGTGAGTCTTGGGCATAGAGGAGTATTGGAGAGGCCCTGTAGTCTCCCCCGGCCTCTGCTCCCTACAACTGGCTCTGGAGGAGACCCACCTGACGGACCCTGACCCAGACCGGTGCCGCAGTCCCTTCCTGTCGGTGCCGCCAAGCCCCGGGGACCGCAGACCTCGGGAACCCCAGACCAACCCCAGAACTCCCAGGCGGGAACTCCCCACACCTTGACTGCGGAGGTCCTCATCCTCCATCAGAAGCCTGAACGACCGGTTCAGGCAATTGTTCGACCCCAGCCCTGAGGGCCGCACTCCTGTCCCCAGCCCTGAGAGCACAGGACCCTTTGCCACCCACAGCCCTGAATGAGAATGGACGCCCCTGCGCGTGATCTCATGGTCTCTAGATACAGAGGCCCCCCAGTGGTGCCCAGCCCCATCAGTAGCGAAGCTGTGCCGCCCCTCCGCCCGTGCACCTGACCGCCACAGCGCCAGATTCAACCGGAGTGACAATAATTCTGTAATGTCAGTGATCAAGCAGTGCAAAGGCAGAATAGTGAATTGACCCTCTAGTGGAAGTCAGTGATAATACGAAAGTGGAGGAGAGAAGAATAGATACAGAGAACAGTGTATGTGACCCAGGGGATGGAACAGTGAGCCACCCCCCTGACAAGATTAAATAATAATATCAAAGTGGTGGAGTGAATGACAGTAGCAGTTTAAAAGCAAAATACGAGTCGAGGGTAACGAGGTAAATACGCTACCATCAGAAAATATCTCGTAATACTAAGATCATAATCAGACACCAGTGCCTTACACAACACTCCCCAGTGATAACCTTAGCAACTCCACACGCATAGAGAACCTGGACTTCCCTGATTAAAGACGCTCTGCCTCAAATGCTATTCACCGCGACCCAAAACAGTATCCTGCAAGATACTGCTAACCATATCTAGACATAAGAGTTTATAATCGCCCAGTATACTTGTGCCTGTAACATCTACTCGTTCCCCTGTCCAACTAAGCAATACACGAGTAAGGTTGTTGCCTGGAGTTTTTGTGTCCTGCCTCTGTCTTATTTGTCTAAGCCCCGGTCTCGAAGGAGAGCTCCGCTATACGCTAGGCGTTTTCGGAACGGGAAGCCTAACCTAAAACACCTAGCATTACAATTCCCCCCTCATACAGATACATGCACACACCATTCCCCCCTCACACACACCTACATGCACACACCATTCCCCCCTCACACACACATACATGCAAACACCATTCCTCCCTCACAAACATACATGCTCACATCATTCTCCCCTCATACAGACATAAATGTGCACACAATTTCCCCCTCACCCACACCTACATGCACACACCATTCCCCCCTAAACACACACACATACATGCACACACTATTCCCACCTAACACACAACTACGGTACATGCACACACCACTCCTTCCTCACACACATACATGCACTCACCATTCCTCCTCTCACACATATACATGCACACACCATTTCCCCTTCACACACATACATGCACACACCATTTTCCCCTCACACATACATGCACACACCATTCCCCTCCTCACACACATACATACACACACCATTCCCCCCCTCACACACACACATACATGCACACACCATTCCCCCCCTCACACACACACATACATGCACACACCATTCCCCCCCTCACACACACACATACATGCACACACAATTCTCCCCTCACATACACATAATGCAGACACCATTCCCCATAAGACACGAAAACATACAAGCACACACCATTCCCCCCCTTACACACACACACACACACACACACACACCATTCACCCCTTACACACATAAATGCACACACCATTCACCCCTCACACATACATGCACACACCATTCCCCCTTCACACACACACAAACATGCACACACCATTCCCCCTTCACACACACACAAACATGCACACACCATTCCCCCTTCACACACACACAAACATGCACACACCATTCCCCCCTCATACACACACATACATGCACACACCGCTCGCTGGTGCAGTGGTAACGTTCTCGCTTCCCAACTGGTGGACGGGAGTTCGCGCCTCGCTCAGGTTGCGAAAAGTTTCACTGACGAAGTGGGTGGTTACTGTCCCCCTTGAGCAAGGGGACGGGTGTGTGCGTGTGTGAAGGTCACAGCCTTGCCCTTAGATCGGACTATATGAGCTCTCGGCTCCCTTCCGAGAGGGTAAAAAGCTGACGATCGCGACCATCAAGTGATCCTGACCGACCCGGTGAATTACACAATTCTCCCCTCACATACACATAATGCAGACACCATTCCTCATAAGACACACAAACATACATGTACACACCATTCCCCCCCTTACACACACACACACACACACACACACACACACACACCAATCACCCCTCACACACATAAATGCACACACCATTCCCCCTTCACACGCACATACATGCACACACCATTCCCCCCTCACACACACACACACACACACACACACACACCTACATGCACACATTTCCCCCCTTATACACACATACAAGCACACACCATTCCCCCCTCACACACACACACACACACACAGAATTCTCCCCTCACATACATATAATGCAGACACCATTCCCCTCCCACACACATACATCCACACGCCATTCCCCCCTCACACACACACAAACACACACACACACACACACAGAATTCTCCCCTCACATACATATAATGCTGACACCATTCCCCCCCACACACATACATCCACACACCATTCCCACCTCACACACACACACACACACACACACACACACACACACAGAAAGACAGTTTGGTTTCAGAAAAGGAAAATCATGTGTTACTAATCTGTTGAGCAACTATGACAGAGTAACAGACACAATACAGGAAAGAGAAGGATGGGTAGACAGTATCTATTTAGATTTCAAGAAAGCATCTGACACAGTACCACACCAAAGACTTTTATGGAAACTGTACCATCAAAGAGGAATTCGAGGCAAACTGTTTTGTTGGATGCAAGATTTTCTCATAAAAAGAGAAATGAGAACAGTACTAAGGGGAAACTACTCATCATGGAAAGAAGTACTGTAACTAGTGGAGTACCACAGGGCTCAGTGCTGGCACCAATCATGTTTTTAGTGTATGTAACTGATATAGACAGTAACACTGGAAATGAAAGGTATCTCAATATGTTTGCAGATGATGCAAAAATACAAAGGAGAATTACTAACACAGACTCTTGTAAAGAGCTACAAGAAGAATTAAATAAACTTCATGAATGGAGTAATACATGGCAAATGGAAGTCAATGTGGACAAGTGTCATGTAATCACGTTTGGTAAAAGTGGAAAAAGACCTGATTGGGATTATACGTTAGGAAATAAAACCCTACACACATCAGAAAGAGAAAAGGACCTAGGTGTGATTATCAATAGCACACTATCTCCGGCTGACCACATCAGTGAGAAGGTACGGAACATGTATACACTGTTTGCAAATATGAGCATAGCATTCACATGCATAAATGAAGACATGCTAAGAAAGATAATAACATCATTCATCAGATCAACCTTGGAGTATGCATTAGTAGTCTGGAGTCCTCATCTCAAAAAACACATAGACAAGATTGAAAAAGTTCAAAGGGCCGCTACAAGATGGATATCAAGCTTAAGAGATCTAAGCTACGAAGAAAGACTAAATAAACTGAATCTACCAACACTACAGGAGAGAAGGAAAAAAGGTGACATGATAATGCTATATAAATGCATATCAGGGAAGGAGAAAATAAATATAAATGGTTACTTAACATATGGGGAAGCATCAGCAAGAGGACCCTGCAAAAAACTGTACAAGAGAGGTGATAAAGACATGAGGAAATTCAGTTTCCCAAACAAAGCAATTGATCAGTGGAATGCACTACCGAATGAAATAGTGTGTGCCAAAACAATTCACAAATTTAAGGATATGTACGATAAATATGGTTTAAGACACGGGACAGAACGAGCTTGACTCATTCCTGTAAAGATACAATTAGGTAAGAACAATTAGGTAAGAACACACACACAGTTTGAGAAGGGTATCATATACAAAAGTAGTGATCAACCGAAGCAATTTTACGGCTACATCAGATGCAAAAGCAAAGTAAAAGATAAAATACAATCCATTACGGATGAGGGGATCACCTATAAACAGGAGAAGGATATTTGTGAAGCACTAAATAAGAATTTCCAATCCACTAAATAAGAATTTCCAATCAGTTTTTACAGTAGGAAATAATTTTGAGAGGGATAATATGGAACATGCATGCCCACACATATTACCAGATATACAAATATCAGAAACAGAAATACAGGAGGAGTTAAGTAAATTAGACAAAGGAAAAGCAAATGGTTCTGATGAAATTCATGTTGGGTGCTACATGAATGTGCAAAGGAGTTAAGTAAACCATTATCTTTAATTTTCAAGAAATCCTTGAGACAAAGTAAACTACCTGATATTTGGAAGAAAGCAAACATTGTTCCCTTATTCAAGAAAGGGAATAGACAAAAAAAACTCAACTACCGACCAGTATCACTAACCAGCGTTGTAAGCAGGGTATTAGAAAAGCTGATAAGTAACGTTTGGGTTAATCATCTAGAACACAATATGATAACAGAAAGACAGTTTGGTTTCAGAAAAGGAAAATCCTGTGTTACTAATCTGCTGAGCAACTATGATAGAGTAACAGAAACATTACAGAAAAGAGAAGGATGGGTGGACAGTATCTATTTTTATTTCAAGAAAGCATTTGAGTATTTGACAGAGTACCGCACCAAAGACTTTTATGGAAACTACCATCAAGAAGGAATTCGAGGCAAACTGTATTGTTGGATGCAAGATTTTCTATTTAAAAAAAAAAAATGAGAACAATACTAAGGGGAAATTACTCATCATGGAGGGAAGTTACTAGCGGAGTTCCACAGGGCTCAGTGCTGGCACCAATCATGATTTTAGTGTATATAAATGATATAGATAGCAACACCGGAAATGAAAGCCATCTAAATATGTTTGCTGATGATGCAAAAATACAAAGGACAATTACTAATGTAGACTCTTGTAAAGAGCTACAAGAAGAATTAAACTTCATGAATGGAGCAATACATGGCAAATGGAATTCAATGTGGACAAGTGTCATGTAATAAAGTTTGGTAAAAGTGGAACAAGACCTGATTGGGAATACAAGTTAGGAAATAAAACCCTACACACATCAGAAAGAGAGAAGGACCTAAGTGTGATTATTAATAACAGACTATCTCCGGCTGACCACATTAGTGAGAAGGTACGGAACATGTATACACTGCCTGCAAATATGAGAATAGCGACATGCCAAGAAAGATAGTAACATCATTCATCAGACCAACAATTGAGTACCGGTATGCATCAGTAGTCTGGAGTCCTCATCTCAAAAAACAAATAGATAAGATTGAAAATGTTCAAAGGGCTGCTACAAGATGGGTACCAAGCTTAAGGGATCTATGCTACGAAGAAAGACTAGAAAAACTGAATCTGCCTACACTACAAGAGAGAAGGAAAAGAGGAGACATGATTATGCTATATAAATGCATATCAGGGAAGGAGAAAATAGACATAAATGATTACATAACCTATGGGGATGCATCAGCAAGAGGACACTGCAAAAAAATGCATAAAAAAAAGGGGGGGCGATAAAGACGTAAGGAAATTTAGTTCCCCAAATAGAGCAACTGATCAGTGGAATGCACTACCGAATGAAATAGTGTGTGCCAAAACAATTCATAAATTTAAGGATAAGTACGATAAATATGGTTCAAGACACGGGACAGTACGAGCTTGACTCATTCCTGTAGATACAATTAGGTAAGAACACACACACACACACACACACACACACACATTCCCTCCTCATACACACATCCAAGCACACACCATTCCCCCCTCATACACATAAATGCACACACCATTCCCCCTCACACAAACATATGCACACACCATTCTCCCTTACACACACATACAAGTACACACCATTCTTCCTTCAGGCACACCTACATGCACACACCATTCCCCCTTCACACACATACACGCATACACCATTCCCCCCCTCACACACACACATATGCATGTGCACATTATTCCCCCTCACACACACATACTGTACATACACACATCATTCCCCCCCCCACACACACACACACACACACACATATATACACCATTTCCCCCTCACAAACACCTACATACACACACACACACCATTCCCCCTAAACACACACACATACATGCACACACCACTCCCCCCTCACACACACACATTCATACACACACCATTCCCCCTCACACACACGTACATGCACACAGCACTCCCCCCTCTCACACACATTCATGCATACACCATTCATCCTCACACACACACACACACACACACACACACATATATTCCCCCCTCATACACACATACATGCATACACCATTTCCTCCTCACACATACATGCACACATCGTTCCCCCTCACACATACATATATGCACAAACCATTCCCCCTCACACACACACATACATGAACACACCATTCCCCCCTCACACACACACATCATGCACACACCATTCCACCCCCACACACAGATGCACACACCATCTCTCCACACACCGCACACACAATCCCAAATTGCCCTAAACAAGTCCAACTTAAATAACCTCACTCAAATGCCCCCGAATAATGCCGAAACTAAATGCCTCGATGCCTCACCAAAATCGTCTTAACCTATCACTAAGACTGACTTTTATTTCTACATTATTCGTGTTATCTTCACGCGATTTTATTTTGGCTATGGGGGGCTTGCTGAACGTTATCGGTTCAATTTAGTTTTCATTACCGTCTTCACTATTAGGGTACTGAAAGAATGTGAATTAAATAGTTTGGCTGCAATACGAATAAAATGAATATTAATTCCTAGGTCTGTCTTTCTTTTTCCATCTACCTATAATATACTATTACCACATCCACCACCACCATTACTACTGTCTCATTACTGCCATAATAATAAAAATTATGTAATCCACATAGTTCAAAGATGCCTAAAACGATCAAATGTCTAGTATAGAAAAATCTATACCGGTACCTACATTATAATCAATATCATCAACCAATCCTACTTACGTAATCCACTACTGTATGAGATGGGTAAAATACAGGAACGAAAAAATGGGGAAGAACTATCATCTGAACTCCCTATGAAAATGGGCCAGATCTCAAGTTTACTCGTGCATGCCATCAAAAACTCTTTAATGTTAAATAAACACTTAAACATTCTTTTTTTACATGAGGCTATTGACTGGGGTGATTATACATGATTTAACTCCTACAGATCAATTAGATTCAAAATAATTTAATATCACACGCAATAATAAGCTTAATCGTCGTGGCAGTTTACGCTGATAGTTGCCGTCCTGCAAAAACGATACATTTTGTTCAACCTTGGTAGTTCAAAAATTTATTACCTACATAACCCTGCTCAGGAGGAATGTATACACTAAAGCAATTCATACAGCAATATATAAAAAGCGACTTTATGAAATTTATAGATATTTGTGAAAATATCGTTCTTGAGTGTGCCAAAACGAAATGCGATGCAGCTACACTCTCCCCGATCTTGTTTCATTTTCACCAACAAAATATTTCCACATTCCCTATGCATTTCAAAATTATCCTATCATACTCCCTGGCACTTACTGAGGCCATGTGAGATTAGAAAGGATGCAATAAATGGGTAAAAATACCTTAAAACGGGGACGCCCAAGAACAGCAGTACGAACTCCTCTCTCCGGGCTGGCGCCGCAAACTAGTCGAGGCGATGGTGTGACTGGTGTCATGGCGGCGGCCACTAAATCCTCATTTGTACTCCGGCAGCCACACAGGAAGGACCTAGATGGAAAAGCAATTATTTTCTTCAGCGTATGACCTAGCTTGGAGATTTAAATGAATGTGAATAATTTTTAACGGCATGTTACTTATTTTCCACATTTTTATTTCACAGACAGAAATGTAACGCGCGAATTTTAAATAATATAAATGGCTAAGAAATAATGAACTTTGAAAAAACTTACACAGCCGGTTGATGATGGAAGCCGGCTTATATATCGCCATGCTGATTTCTTTTTTCCTTTTTGCTGAGATTTTCCACTATACATTTTACAGTACGTATTCAGGAAATTACTAATGCAGTTAATTACGAAACTACTAATTTAAGATGCCGACATAAAGGAATTTATTTGATGTTACATAAGCGCTTGCCGTAGGTTCGTAATCAGCATCGACTTCCCAGCTTAATCACTTACCCAGTTAATAAAACTTTGCTACCGAAAGAAGCGACTTAATTACAGTTATGCACTCGTAAAATATGATGAGCCTTCATTAAAACTTGCTATTCTCAAATTGCGGAAACATTTTACGTGTGGTTTTCAGACAGTTATAGCACTGGACTATAATATACGGTAAAAAGAAAGAAAGAAAAAAAAAGACGGACGTTACCTTTGCTTTTAAATTTTGTATTTTCATCTGTGAACCATATCAACGTACCAGTTACATAAACTTAAGTGACAGTGGCGGGTGCCTCTTTCGCCAAGTAATACGGGCCTTAAGATATATAGGATTAATGGAGGGTAGAGCTGATTAGCAGTCTGTAATTACTACGATGATTTTAATGCACAATGATAGTAATCCTGTTTTCGTTACTAGCTGAATTAACCCCTTCAATACTATTTTTTTAAGGCTACACCAAATCATTAATTCATCTATTTGATGTCAACATTTGGCATATTTCCTTTTTAATCATTAATTATAATTATATATAAAACTGCCAACTAAAAATTTGGCAAAAACTATCTGAGTAGAAAGTGCAAGGTAAGCTTTAGATTCTGCATAAACTTGTAAGAAAAATAACCGTATTACTATGTAGCGTCCATTAATTTCGTTTGAATTTCAGTAAAGGCTACAACATTATTGCATGCGTCAGCCTTGTTCACTTAACGGCGGCTCTCCATGTTGCTCGATCTCAAACAGCCTCATTGTCAGATTCTCGCAACTCTGTCCTCAACTAGCCGTGTACGTTCATACCTCTCACCATCCTCACCCCTGTAGTCATCCTCCCTTGTAAATGTAAATACTGTCAGACTGTATACTGTACAGTTCAGTCTTCAGCTTAAAGAGTATTAATGCCGACATCTTAATTCATCAGGTAATTCATGTTTTTACTTTAGCCACATTTAATTGCAGTGTTTGTCTCCTCTGCATCATTCAAAATTAAAATTAATATTACTCTCCATGAATGTGTTTGGTGGGAAAATGGTTGCATTTATATTGGCGCATGCTCCATTGGCAAGCATGAATGAAGAAGAGGACAGATTTTGGAATGACTTAATACGTGTAGTACGGTAAGTGGTATGAGGGATGATGAGATTGTAGTTTTGGGAGGGGACAAATAGTCATGTAGGTGAAGCAGCTCAAGGATATGAAGGAATACAAGGGGGATGTGCGTCTAGTACATGAAATAAGGTAAGGAAAAGGATACTGGAGGGAGAGGCAATGAACATGATTGTGTGCAACACATATTAGAAAGTAGGCTGATTACATACAAGTCTGGGGGAAATAGCAGCCAGATAGACTACTTCCTGGTCAGAAGGGCTGATAGGTTAGTGAGGAATGTTAAACGTACAGGAAGCGAGGAGTGTGTGCAACAACACAATTTATTGATGTGACTTGGTACTTAAGGATCGGGTGATGAAAAAGAGGATCTGTGCACCTAAGAGGAAAATGTGGAAGCCGAAAAACCAAGCAATAAGGGATGCCTTTAATAGGGAGATGAGGATAGTGGTGGCTGAATGGGGAGAAGTTGACAGAAGTGTTAATGAACAGTACTGAGCCTTCACGAATAACCTCTTGTGAGTTACTATGTGGATGAACAAGAGGCCCATCAAGACATAGAATAATTGGATGGTGGGATGAGGGTGTAGAAGCTGCAGTTAAGGAAAAAAGAAGGCTTTTCCGGGAATGGAAGGAGGGTGGCAAGAGATGAATACTTGGTTGCCATGCGCAGGGCTAGGAAAGAGGTTTACAAGGCGAAGTCTGAGTCAGACTTTTACTTGATAACCTAAATAGTGTGGAAAGGAAGAGTATGATAGTTAAGGTGGCAGATCTGATGAAGAGGGAGAATAGGGATATCACAGGTGAGCAGTGTGTGAAGAATGAAGGAAGGGTAGTGGTAAACAGTGGGGATATTAACGACGCATGGAGAGAGCATTAAAGCCGGCTGTTCAATGAGGAGTTTGACTGGGACAGGGAAGGTTTGGAGCCTCCAGATTGTGTTTGGCCCTTGGCCTTTGATTAACGCAGCAACTGTGAGCGGGGCAATAGGCAGGATGCAGGTGTGTCTGGGTTGATTGCTGAAATATTAAATGCCCCAGGAGAAACAGGGTGAGGTTAGTCACTGACCTGATAAATACGATTATATATGAGTGTGTTGTCCTAGATGATTGGATGAAGAGTGTAATTGTAAATGTGTACAAGGCCCTAGAAAGAGAAAACTACACAGGCAAAGCTTTTAGATCAGATAATGAAGGTAATGGAGAGAGTTCTAGAAGGCATGATTAGAGAGAGTGAATATTGATGATATGCCGTTTGGGTTTATGCCGGGCAAAGGGACCATTGATGCCATACTCATTGTTCAACAGCTTCAGGAAAAATATATAGGAAAGAAAAGGGAACTGTACTTTGTTTTTGTTGATTTGGAGGCCTTTGACAGTCTCTAGAGAGGTGGTGAAGTGGACAAATGTCAGGTAGCTTACCTTGACCTAAGGATTCCTTAAATGTTAAATACAATGGTCTGCTTAGCTCTTCTGCACATTCATGCAACACCCAACCTGAAATTCCGTCAGGACCATTTGCTTTTCCTTTGTCCAATTTACGTAACTCCTCCTGTACTTCTTTTTCTTATATTTGCATATCTGGTAATACATGTGGGCATGCATATTCCATATCATCTCATTCAAAATTTCTTTCTTTTGTAAAAACTGATTGAAAGTTTTTATTTAGTACTTCACAAATACATTTTTCTTGTGTATAGATGATCCCCTCATCTGTAATGGACTGCATTTGATCTTTAACTTTAGTTTTACTTCGGATGTAGCTGTAAAAAAGCTTAGGTTGATCACTAGCTACTTTTATTTACAATGTCCTCTTCGACCTGTCTCTGAGCCTCCCTCCTTATATTTGTATAATCATTTCTTGCCTGTTTATAGTTGTTATATGCCCTCTCACTAATGTGTCTTCTGTATCTATTCCACAGCAAGTCTCTTTTTTCTTTTGCTTTTTTACACTCTGTATTAAACCATTTCTTTATTTTGATTTCTGTTGCTTTGTGCTGTGGGATGTAATTTTGGACTCCTGTTTCATAAAGATCACAGAATTTTCTATACATAATATTTAAATCTTGTCCTCCATTTTCCCAATCTATTTCGAAGTAGGATAGAAGTTGTGGAAGCAATGAAGAAAGTTAAATCGGGGAAAGCCCCAGGAATTGATGGAGTGTGTGGTGAAATGTGGGTGAGAGATAGTAGTAGAATGGATGTGGAAGATGTGCAGATTGGCCTGGGAGGAAGGTAGAGTCCCGGAGGATTGGAAGTCAGGTATAATTATTCCCTTGTACAAAGGAAAAGGGGAAAAAGAAGTGTGTGGTAATCATAGGGGTATTTGTCTTCTTAATATAATAGGAAAAGTGTATGGTAGGATACTTACTGACAGGGTTAGAGAAAGAACAGAGAAATTAGTTGGAGAAGAACAGGGAGGCTTTAGGAAGGGAAGAGGTTGTGTAGATCAGATATTCATTCTTAGATCTTTAGTGGAAAAGTTTCTAGAAAAGGGAAAGAAGTTGTATGCGGCTTTCATGGATTTGGAGAAAGCATATGACAGGGTGGACAGACAAGGATTGTGGAAAGTGTTAAGAATATATGGAGTAGATGGGAAGTTGTTGAATGCTGTGAAGAGTATGTACGATGGTGCGAAGGCTGCAGTGCGTGTGGATGGTGAACTACGTGAATTTTTCTCTGTGAAAGTTAGGTTGAAACAGGGATGTGTCATGTCTCCATGGTTGTTCAATCTGTACATGGATGGGGTAATAAAAGAGGTACAAGGTAGGGTAGTGGATGTTGAAGTGGCCCTGGTGAGAGAGGATAGTGTTTGGAAACGCCCTGTACTGTTATTTGCAGATGATACTGTGTTGTTGAGTGAAGACGAAGGGGAGCTGCAAGGCTTGGTGGATGAGTTTGGGAGAGTGTGTAAGAAACGGAATCTAAAGGTGAATGTAGGGAGGAGTAAAGTGATGGTCTTTGAGGGAGGTGAAGTCAGTGAATGTACAGCGAGGCTGGATGGTGAGGGATTGGAAAATGTGAAAGTGATAGTCTTTGAGAGAGGTGAAGTCAGTGAATGTACAGCGAGGTTGGATGGTGAGGAATTGGAAAATGTGAGTACGTTTAAGTACTTGGGTAGTGTGATGAGTAAGGATGGAGGTTTGGAGGGTGAAGTGCTTGAAAGAGTACAGCAGGGAAGAAAGGTTGCTGGTTCTTTGAAAGCAGTGATAAGGAACAGGGAAGTGAGCATGGAAGTGAAAAAGTTACTACATGACAGTATTGTGATACCAACTCTAACGTACGGAAGTCAAGCTTGGACGTTGTTGGAAGGACACAAGTCAAGAGTGAGAGCAGTGGAAATGAGTTATTTAAGAGGAGCCTGTGGAGTCACATGGAGAGACAGGCTGACGAATGAGGATATAAAGGAGCGTTGTGGTGTTGATGTGGATGTGATAGGAAGCGTTATGAGGAACACACTGAGGTGGTTTGGCCATGTGGAGAGGATGGAGGGTGAAAGACTGACAAAGAGAGTGTATGTGAGTGAGGTGGAAGGGGGAAGAGGGAGGGGGAGGCCGAGGATGAGATGGAGGGATGGGGTGGAGAGGTATATGAGAGAGGTGGGTGTGCGTTGGGAGCAGGGCAGTGAAATGGTGGGGGACAGGGCGACTTGGAGGCGATTTGTTTGTGGCCACCCCAAACGGGATTGAGGCGTCTGGCAATAGATAGATAGATAGATTTCTAAGAAGCACTTCTTCAGGTCATGATAATTGCCCTTTTTGTTGTAACTCTCATTGCTGGTAACGTCATATGCAATCCAAAAGGCACAATTTAATACTACATGGTCGCTTTTGCCGCATGGGGGGTGAAATATTATATTGTCAATTTCGTTTTCCTGCCTGGTAACTATTAGATCTAGTACGGATGGATCAAGCCCTCTTTTTCTAGTGTTTTCCTTTACACGCTGTGTTAGGAAGAACCCCTGCACAAGATCTAAGAGCTTTTGATCCCAACTGCTTTCATGGTGTTTTACATCTAGAGTATTCCAATTTAAATTTGAACTGAAATCTCCAGTTAATACAATTCTTTCATATTTCTCTTCCATTCTATGTAATAATGTTCTTATATTATGAATTGTACTTTCTGCCAGGTCTTCATATTAGCCTCTTTCCCAGATGTTTGTTTTGGGTGGCAAGTATAAATTTGCCACAATTAAGTTCCCTTCATATGTGTTAATTACCAATGCAAGCAGTTCTACTTGTGAGGGTATATCTAGTTTCATTTCTTTGACCTGCAGATTTTTCTTTGTTAAGATTATAGTTCCTCCTCCTTTTCTTAAACTTCTGTCTCCTCTCCATATATTATATTTCTCTAATTTTAGGGTACCGTTTGATATATTTGGGGTGAATTTTGTTTCAGTTAGGCAGATAATGTGTGGTTCCTTTTCTTTGATATAGTCTTCTATCTCTAATAATTTAGACACCATTCCATCTACATTTGAGTACCGGTACATCAACCTAACCATCTTATTTAATACTTGCCATGACTTAAGTCTACTACCTTCCTCCTTTCTCTTCCCATTTGGTTATGTTCACTTTCTTACCTGCAGTCCAATTACTTAAAAAAAAATAATAATAACTTTCTTCTGATCTTCCTTTTTTTTTTTTTTTGCCTCCCTCTTCTTTTAGTATTCCCAATTCCTCCTGAGTTAGGCATCGTTTTATCCATACTTTTTTTAAATTTCTCCTTTTCCTTGAGTTTATTTGCATTTTATAGTATTGCCTCCACAGTGATCACACTCTGGAAAGTTACTTTTAGCGGCCTTGTCTTATTTCTCTCATATCTCCCTAGCCTTCTGTGTTCCTCGATGTCGTTATTGCAGATTTCCTCTGATACTTCCTTCAATATGCTCATTATATTTGCCATCTTTTTGTCTCTTAAAATTTTGTTTTTTTATTTCTTTCACCTCTATGCCAGTGATTACTATAGATTTATCTGCACTCTTTGACCAATATGGGGTTATTTTGGATTATTTTTTTTCACTTCCTTTCTAATGCTTTTTTCTTCGACTCTCGTTTCCAAGTCTTTCCTAACTTCCGCCATTTCAGTACACGTAGTTTCTACATCAACTTTTTAACTTTGTATCACTTCATTCACCTGGGTTAACTTCTCTTCAATATCATTATTCTGGTCTATCAGACTACTTGCTTGCCTAACAGTCTCTGTATCATTTTTGAACTCCTCCATAATACTCTCATGGTTAACAACCGTACTTGCCATTTCACTGATCTTCCTTTTAAGTGAACCTACCTCAACTGTCAGCTCCTCTACTGTTATCTCTTTCCTGTTTAATTCCTTTACTAATTTTTCATTTTCTTCCTTCTGCATACGCAGTTGCTTCTTAATGCCATCCATTTCACTCTGAAATGCGCTTACCAATCTGTTCACCCTTTCTACTTTGTTGAATGTTTCTATTTCGACCAGTTCCTGATAGAAATCATCCTGTTATTTAACCCTTTCTCTCTTCCCAGCTCCTTCCATATTCTCTTCACTTAATATGGAGGTCGATTTATGTAAATAATAAAAAAAGTTTTTACTTACAATTTGTGCATCTTAACTCGCCTGTGGTGCCGTACGATAGTCGAAACAGCTGTGACTTGATCAACAGATTCCTTCACTAACCAGTTATGTTTTGTTATTTGGGCAACACTTTGCTTAGACTTGCTCTAATATTTTATAATACCATTTAGATAAACCCCGTACGGAGCTTGATTCATATAAAGATACTATTTAGGTATAGCCAGTTGTATCGAGCGTTCAACTCGGAGCGAGGTGATCAACGTGTTTACTGTGTGTGTGTGTGTGTGTGTGCGCGCGCCTTAGTGTTGTGTGGGAAAGAAACTGGGTATAGGCGATGGGGATGGATGGGAAGGAAGGAGGGGTGATGTTTTGAGTTGGGGGGGGGGTGAGGAAGCTACCCTATTGACAATAATATTTGGCCACAGAATCCAATAGGTGATAAGATCCGCTGTTCTTTTCAATGGTACTGGAACATACTCATTCTGAAGCCATGAGGCGAAACGTCAATACACACTAAGCCCCACATCGGTGTTTCTTTCTCCAGTTTGTCAGCAAACAGTGAATCATGATGAGTTGGTGCTGACTGCAGAGAATGAAAGAGAGGCAGAGGAAAGATTTAAGAAGTGGATAGATGGTATGGAACACAAGGGCTTAAGAGTAAATGCAGGTAAAACAATAGTGATGGTATCTAGGGCTGGTGACGGTACTGTCAAAGAAGAGGGAGAGTGGCCATAAGCGATTTGCCACAAGGGCGTGGGAAGTAATTCCATCTTGTGCAGTGTCTGTGACAAGTGGATGCATAAGAGATGTAGTGGTATCAGTGGTAGACTGCGAGATATGTTGCTTTCATGTGAGCGGCGTGTCGGGGAAAGCAGGTGAAGATTGTTAGGCGTGAAAGGATTGAACCTGCTTGTGCGTCTCTTGAGTGTGTAGAAGAGTTTTGTTATTTGGGAGACATGGTATGTGCTGCAGGTGGGGCTGGAGCTAGCTCTGCGGCTAGAGTGAGGAGCGGTTGGAAGAAGTTCAGGGAGCTGTCTCTTCTGACACTGAGAGGGCACTCCCTCCTAGCTAAAGGATCTTTGTATGCAGCATGTGTTAGGAATGTAATGCTGTACGGTAGTGAGACTTGGGCAGTAAAGGAAGAGGATATTCGCAGGCTCAAAAATACAGAAATGGCAATGATAAGGTGGATGTGCAGTGCATCCCTGAGTGAGAGGCCTGGGGGGGGGGGTAGGTTTACGATGAAAGAGTTAAGGGGTAGGTTGGGACTGATAAGTACTGGTGTTGTGATGAGGAGAGGTAGACTGAGACGGTTTGGGCATGTGAAGAGGTTGGGGGATGATAATTGGGTGCAGAAAATGAGAAGTGTTAATATTAGGGGGTAGGAGTACGAAAGGTAGACAGAAAAAGACCTGGGATGAGATCACTGAGTGTGACCTCAGGGTTGGGACTGAATAGGTAAGCTGCCAGAGATCTAACAGCATGGAAAGCCGCCAATAGGCGACCAAGGCTGATGCATGTATGTTAGAGCCTTCAAAAAAGAAACGAAACGAAACGATGAATGTATGCAGTTACTGGTTTTGCACATCTTTAAAACAAAATCAGTGGAGTCCATTAATTTATATCGTGACGAGTAATGTTATCATCATTCAAAGACCTTTTCGTTCATGGTACAACCCGACTATATAACCTGAGACCACCTCCCCAACGAGTTGAATGAATTAACCCCTTCACTGACTTTTTTTCATTCTGTCACTGGATTCAGTTCACTCAAGAAAAAATTTACGGGACTTATATCTGAACTCATCAGTATTAGACACCTAGTTAGCCAGATACAATCTGGTTGTAACAGGAATAAACTAAATCTGTCCTCTTTTTGAAGGGAAAAACATTCTTGGAAGTAAATACCTGTCATCATTGCAGACATGACCGTGGCCCCTCCAGTGTCAGGACTACGTCAGCATGGTTACGGCACGGCAGGGGAATGATACAAGTAACCCTCACGTCAGCTTAGAGGTCACCCTCACAGGCAAACCATCGGCCATTAGCCTCCGGTTGTGTTCTCCACTTGCTAGTTGCAATTTATCTATGCAAGTGTCCCTGTAGAACTACTTGGCATTTGCTGTTAGTTTTATTCATGCCCATTTTCATTTAGTTGTTTGTATGCCTAACCAGAAACTTGGTTCTTCAGACATTTAACGATGCCTGTTAGTATATGCAGCACTTTCTACATCCACCCTCGAAACTTTGCCTCTTACGAACATAACAAAAAATTACCCGTGTCGCATCAGATGCACAGTTGGCAGTCGCCTTGTCATTAGTTATCAGCATCTACATATCAGCAGTCTATTGCTTCTGACCGCGTTATGTCAATTTCGCACTGAAATGTCTGATTTACACGGTCATTGTGTGTCTGATGTTCCTTTTTTTTTTTTTTTTTTTTTTTTTAATACGCGGAATAAAAATGCTTTGACATACCTGCGTCACGAGGCGTTAGTTAAGTCAGCGGAGTCCTTGTCAGCAGTGTCTTATCTCGCCCCACCGCGTCATGCCGAGTCTTTATCTTGTCATATTGCGCGTCCTTCCCTGTGTCGTCCCGTCGGCACCCGCATCTTTGCGTCCTCATCCCGTCGGCAGTCATTCCCTGCCGTCAGCAATGTCAGATTATGTGTTCTTTTAGGTGTACCTTTTGCTAAAAGTAGGCCAGCATTAAGTGAATGGTCAGTGATTGGGAACGTTCGTAACCTTAATGTTATGTCGCTTGTAGTATTAACTAAAAATCGCTACACATGCAAGTTAAGAACACATGAGCATTCCTTACCGTGGTGGCATCAGCAGAAAGTTTGCAGTGGTCTTCCCGCATCGTGGAGGCTGGTCCCTGCCTCAGCATCCACCCTGCTGTCCTTCTATTTCGCCATCACGCCTTCGCTGCAGCAGCTGTCGAAATCATGTATCTGATTGCTTATTCCACTTCTTAGTCTCCACAGCTCAATAACATCAGGTATTAAAGGGTATAGAAATTATTGCAACAGAGTGGAGGGATTAAGTGTTTGAAATTCAATATTATTCACCATTGCATAATGCATTTTGAACAAACCAGGCAGCCTTATTGTCGTCGTGTCTATAATAAGTCTGTAGAATCTGTCGTCCTTTGTCTCAGCTTCCATCCCTCCGTCCTTCCTAGTCGCCGTCTTTCCCTCGCTCTAGTAGCTGTCACCAACTTGATTGCTAATTCCAGTTCGAAAGCTCTTCAAAGCTGAGAGGAACAGTGGGAGAAAGAATGTATTTGTAGGAGTACATGAGGGTGGGTGGTGGTATAGGAAGTATAATCAGAGTTGCGTAAGATTGACGGAAAAATGTCGAGGGAGGAGAGTTGTGGTGTGGCGTGGTGTGTTGGAGAGGGGGGAGGGGGGACAAATGCCTGGGTCTGTGTAGGCAACCCATCATAGGAACTGCCTCAACCAGCGCTCGTCTCGTTGCCTTACTACCCGTGTACCTGTTCCATACTGCCCCTATTTCTGCCTTCCTGCTTGCCTAGTTCCCTCTACCTTTCTGCCTGCCAGCCTCGCTACCCCCCCTCCCCCGTGTGCCTACCAGTTTCGCTCTCCCCCCCCACGTGTGCTTACCAGTTTCACTCCCCCCCCCCGTGTGCCTACCAGTTTCGCTCTCCCCCCATGTACTTACCAGTTTCTCTCCACCCCCCGTGTACCTACCAGTTTCACTCTCCCCCCCCCCCCGTGTACCTACCAGTTTCGCTCTCCCCGCCTCGCGTGTTCCTTCCTGCCAGCCTCGTTTGCTCCCCAGCGTGTGCCTGCCTTCCTGCCTCGGTCGCCAGCGTGTGCCTACCTTCCTGCCTCGCTCCCCAGCGTGTGCCTGCCTTCCTGCCTCGGTCGCCAGCGTGTGGCTGCCTTCCTGCCTCGCTCCCCAGCATGTGCCTGCCTTCCTGCCTCGGTCGCCAGCGTGTGCATGCCTTCCTGTCTCGCTCCCCAGCGTGTGCCCGGCTTCCTGTCTCGCTCGCCAGCGTGTGCCTGCCTTCCTGCCTCGCTCGCCAGCGTGTGCCTGCCTTCCTGTCTCGCTCGCCAGCGTGTGGCTGCCTTCCCGACTCGCTCGCCAGCGTGTGGCTGCCTTCCTGCCTCGGTCGCCAGCGTGTGCCTGCCTTCCTGTCTCGCTCGCCAGCGTGTGCCTGCCTCCCCGACTCGCTCCCCAACGTGCGTGCCTGTCTATGTGCCTCGCTAGCAAAGCGTGTGCTTGCCTACCTGCCTCGACATCCCTGCGTGTGCGCCTGCCTGTCTGCCTTGCTTCCTCTGCCTACATCTTTCTGCCTCGCTTCCTCTGCCTACATCTTTCTGCCTCGCTTCCTCTGCCTACATCTTTCTGCCTCGCTTCCTCTGCCTACATCTTTCTGCCTGCATACCTGGATCTGTGTCTACCTCCTGTGCTTTTAACCACAGCAGCAGAACTGGGAGCCCATTTAAAAAAAAAAAAAATCCTGGTATTAATTGTATTCTTCCACCTGCTACCCGTACGGTTATATGTGTCTGATGTCTGACAAAAATAAAATGAAAATATAAAGGTAAAGCTGAAAATCAAGGCAAATGTAAATCGAGAGAAAATATGAAAAATAAACTATGAAACGATATAAAAAAGGAAGTAGCAAGACACTACTGAAAACGAAACAAGTGAAAGTAAGGCATACCACAAAAACAAATTATAACGCAAAAACAAAGCAAACAGCTTCAGTGAAAACAAAACAAAATGCAAAAGCGAAAACCAAAATGAAAGCGATAACGAAAATGAAAGCGGTGACGGAAAAAGCAAAAGTGAAAAAGCATAAATGAAAAAGGAATATTAGAAACCAGACTAAAAGAAAAAAAAAAAAAAAGAAAAACGAAACTGCAATTGTACCGGCATGGCTGAAATGAGGTCCAGTACAATATATACCTAAACAGAATGAGATGCTGAGGTAAGTTAAGTGAGGTGTACTGTGTGGATTGTGGTAGGGTTGCGAAGTGGTTGTGAGGGGACTGTGGAGGGGGGTTGTGGTTCTGTGGGGGATTGTTGGGGTTGATATTCGGTGGGGGTTACTTGTAAGTTTGATGGGGTTGTGATGGGGTTCCAGTGTGCTGTTGGGGGAGGGGGGGGATTTGTGCAGGGAATATGGTGTACTCTCGCGGAGGGGGAATTGTGGTGTACTCTCGGGGGGGGGGGGGGGTGGACTTGTGGAGGGGTTGTGGTGTGCTCTTGGGGGGGGGGGTGGACTTGTGGAGGGGTTGTGGTGTACTCTCGCGGAGGGGAGGGACTTGTGGAGGGGTTGTGGTGTACTCTCAGGGGAGGGGGGACTTGTGGAGGGGTTGTGGTGTACTCTCGGGGGAGGGGGGACTTGTGGAGTGGTTGTTCTTACCTAATTCTTACCTAATTGTATCTTTACAGGAATGAGTCAAGCTCGTACTGTCCCGTGTCTTAGACCATATTTATCGTACATATCCTTAAATTTGTGAATTGTTTTGGCACACACTATTTCATTCGGTAGTGCATTCCATTGATCAATTGCTCTGTTTGGGAAACTGAATTTCCTTACGTCTTTATCACCTCTCTTCTTATGCAGTTTTTTGCAGTGTCCTCTTGCTGATGCTTCTCCATATGTTAAGTAATCATTTATGTCTATTTTCTCCTTTCCTGATATGCACTTATATAGCATTATCATGTCACCTCTTTTCCTTCTCTCCTGTAGTGTTGGTAGATTCAGTTTATTTAGTCTTTCTTCGTAGCTTAGGTCCCTTAAGCTTGGTATCCATCTTGTAGCGGCCCTTTGAACTTTTTCAATCTTGTCTATATGCTTTTTGAGATGAGGACTCCAGACTATTGATGCATATTCCAGGGTTGGTCTGATGAATGATGTTATTATCCTTCTTAGCATGTCTTCATTTATGTATGTGAATGCTATTCTCATATTTGCAAGCAGTGTATACATGTTCCGTACCTTCTCGCTGATGTGGTCAGCCGGAGATAGTCTGTTATTGATAATCAGACCTAGGTCTTTCTCTCTTTCTGATGTGTATAGGGTTTTATTTCCTAACTTATAATCCCAATCAGGTCTTTTTCCACTTTTACCAAACTTGATTACATGACACTTGTCCACATTGAATTCCATTTTCCATGTACTACTCCATTCATGAAGTTTATTTAATTCTTCTTGTAGCTCCCTACAAGAGTCTGTGCTAGTAATTCTCCTTTGTATTTTTGCATCATCTGCAAACATATTCAGATAGCTCTCATTTCCAGTGTTACTGTTTATATCATTTATGTACACTAAAAACATGATTGGTGCCAGCACCGAACCCTGTGGTACTCCACTAGTCACTTCTTTCCATGATGAATAGTTTCCTCTTAGTACTGTCCTCATTTCCCTTTTTATGAGAAAGTCTTGCATCCAACAAAACAGTTTGCCTCGAATTCCTCCTTGATGGTACAGCTTCCATAAAAGTCTTTGGTGTGGTACTGTGTCAAAAGCTTTCTTGAAATCTAAATAGATACTGTCCACCCATCCTTCCCTTTCCTGTATTGTGTTTGTTACTCTGTCATAGTAGCTCAACAGATTAGTAACACATGATTTTCCTTTTCTGAAACCAAACTGTCTTTCTGTTATCATACTGTGTTCTTCTAGATGATTTACCCAAGCTTTCCTTATAAGTTTTTCTAATACCTTGCTTACAACACTGGTCAGTGATACTGGTCGGTAGTTGAGAGGATTTTGTCTATTTCCTTTCTTGAATAAGGGGACTATATTTGCTTTTTTCCATATATCAGGTAGTTTCCCTTGACTCAAGGATTTCTTG
Source organism: Coenobita brevimanus (assembly GCF_032717465.1). Taxonomy (NCBI): domain Eukaryota; kingdom Metazoa; phylum Arthropoda; class Malacostraca; order Decapoda; family Coenobitidae; genus Coenobita; species Coenobita brevimanus. Next base: position 28,914,681 of record NC_137007.1, on the reverse strand, counting down.
AAAATTAAAAATAATGGTTTACTTAACTCCTTTGCACATTCTCGTAACATCCAACATGAAATTTCATCAGGACCACTTGCTTTTCCTCTGTCTAATCTACTTAACTCCTCCTGTATTACTTTTTCTGCTATTTGTATATCTGGTAGTATGTGTGGACATGCGTGTTCCACATAGTCCCTCTCAAAATTTTTTTCTTCTGTAAAAACTAATTGGAAATTCTTATTTAGTGCTTCACAAATATCTTTCTCTTGTGTATTTGTGATTCCCTCGTCCGTAATGGATTGTATTATATCTTTTACTTTGGTTCTGCTTCTGATATAGCTGTAAAACAGCTTTGGTTGATCACTACTTTTATTTATTATATCCTCCTCAAACTGTTTTTGGCCTTCCCTCCTTATTCTTGTATAGTCGTTTCTTGCCTGTTTGTAATTATTATACGCCCTTTCACTATTGTGTCTTCTGTATCTACACAAATCTCTTCTTTCTTTTGATTTTTTACATTCTATATTGAACCATTTCTGTATTTTCTTATCTGCTTCTTTGTGCTGTGGGATGTACTTCTGGACTCCTATTTCATAAAATTCACAAAATTTTTTATATACAGCATTTAAATCTTGTCCTCTAAGCTCATTTTCCCAATCAACTTCTAAGAAATACTTCTTTAGGTCTTGATAATTTCCATTTTTATAGTTTAGGCTCTTTTTGTAACTGTCATTGCTGTTTACTATGTCATATGCAATCCTGAAGTTATAATTTAGTACTGCATGATCGCTCTTGCCGAGTGGAGGGTGATATATTAAACTGTCAATGTCATTTTCTTGCCTAGTAAATATTAGATCTAGCACTGAAGGTACATCAAGTCCTCTTTTTCTAGTGGTTTCCCTCACATGTTGCGCTAAGAAAAACTCTTGTACGAGATCCAGGAGCTTTTGGTCCCAACAGCTTTCTTGGCTATTTATATCTAGAGTATTCCAATTTATATTTGTATTGAAGTCCCCAGTTAGTATAATTCTTTCCGATTTCTCTTCCATTTTATGTAGCAAGGATCTTATACTTTGAATTATACTCTCTGCCAGGTCCTCATATTCGTCTCTTTCCCATGTGTTTGATCTGGGAGGCATATACAAATTGGCTACAATTACTTTACCTTCAGATGTGTCGATCTCTACTGCAATCAGTTCTACTTGTGATGGTATATCTAGGTTTATTTCCTTGACTTTTAGATTTTTCTTAGTTAATATTATAATTCCTCCTCCTTTTTTTAAATTTCTGTCTCTTCTCCATATATTGTATTCCTCTAAGTTTAGTATGTCATTGGATATCCTTGGTGTTAATTTTGTCTCAGTTAGGCATATTATTTGTGGTTCATTTTCTGACATAATCATTCATCTCTAGTAATTTAGATACCATTCCATCCACATTTGAGTACATCAACTTTATCATCTTGTTTATATACTTGTCATGACATAGTTCTACTAACTTCCTCCTTTTTCTTCCATCCTGTTTGTGTACCACTTTCGTACCTGCAATCCTATTACTTGGTAAAAAAATTTCTTCTTGTCCTCTTCTGATCTTCCCTCATTTTTTGTTTTTGCTTCCTCCCTTTTCTCTTTCAGTAATTCCAGTTCCTCTTGTGTTAGGCATCTTTTTATCCATACATTTTTGAACTCCTCTTTTTCCATAAGATTCTTTACATTTAGTATCTCTTCCACAGTGTTTACACTCTGGAAAGTCACCTTTAGAGGTCTTGTCTTGCTTTTCTCGTATTTCCCTAACCTTTTGTGTTCCTCTATGTCTTTACTACAGATTTCCTCTGATACTTCTTTCAGTAAGCTCATTACATTTGCCATCTCCTTTTTGTCTCTAGTGATCTTGTTTTTAATTTCTTCCTCTTCTATACCAGTGATTACTATTGATTTATTTATTTCTACTGAATCTCTGACTAACTTTGGATTGTTTTGGATTATTCTTTTCACTTCCTTTTTAATGCTTTTTTCTTCCACCCTTGTTTCTAAGTCTTTCTTTACTTTCACCATTTCAGCATACGTGGTTTCTACATCATTTTTGTAGCTTTGCACTGCTTCATTCACCTGTGTTATCTTCTCCTCAATATCACTGCTCTGGTCCATAAGACTGCTTGCTTGTCAAATTGTCTCTGTGTCATTTTTTAACTCTTCCATAACACTCTCGTGATTGACTACTGTACTTTCCATTTCACTCACTTTCTTCCTAAGCGTATTCAATTCCACTGTTAGTTCACTGATGGTTGTGTCTTTCTTATTGGCCTCCTTTCCTAGTTTTTCTATCTCTTCCTTTTGCAAGTGCATTTGCTTCTTTATTTCATCAATTTCATTTTTGAAAGCCATTTCTAGTTTGTGTACACGTTCAACCAGTCTATTGTGAGTCTCCACTTCAACCAGTTCTTGGTAGAAATCATCATTTTGCTTTTTACTTTTATCCCTTTTCTTTTCCAAATTTGTTTTACTGAAGTATGTATCCATTTTGTAATACTAAATGAACAGAGTATGTACTTAAAGAGTGTGCACGCTTTCCCCGTGTGGCTGTAGTATAAACAAACCCAGCTGACTCAACGCATCGTGGTTCTTTGTTGTTTGAACCAGTCTTATTTAAACTTATTATTTCTTTACCTTTTAATAATGAAAAATCATTTAGTCTAACCTGGTACAGAGCTTGACTCATTCAAAGATACTAATTTAGGTAATTGCCACTGTTTTGGTACGGAGCACCGATGTCCGACGTCTGCATCTGATGACTCCCTGACTGTGTGTGTACTCTGGGGGAGGAACTTGTGAACAGGGCTTCCATAAGCTCCGCTCATCTTACCCTAGAGTCAAGTCAGTTTTACCCTAAATTCCTATGTTTTACCCTAAATAGTAGGCAACACTAACTTCGATTATATATATATATATATATATATATATATATATATATATATATATATATATACAGTATATGAATTTAAGAAAAAGGCAAATTAGATGAAATATGTAAAAAAACTCCATATTTTTTATTTAAAGAAAAAAAAAATACACTTTAAGAAAAAGGCAAACTGGATGAAGTATGTAAAGAATTCCATAATTTGATTCAAAGAAAACAAAAATAAACAAATAAAGTATGAGAAAACAAGTTTCTCTATGTTTTATCTCATTTCAATTAGATTTCTGGTTTAATCAGAACACTCATCTGAGCCAACCCGGCCTAACCGTTTCGGAATTAAACGTGGCGCGCAGTTTGAAACTTCAGAGTTTTGTGTTCATTTCTATATTAGGTTTGAGAAATATGCTTGATTTTCGACTGATTGTGACACATTTTTTTGTGTGTGCATTTTGGCAAAAAATTACCCTAAAATTACCCCATGTTATGTATTACCCCAAACGCTACCCTACAAGGGGTCTGATTACCCTAATTTAGGGTATTTTACCCTAAAATGGAAGCCCTGCTTGTGAAGGGGTTGTGGTGTACTCTCTGGGGGGGGGGGACTTGTGGAGGGGTTGTGGTGTACTCTCGGGGGAAAGGGGGGGAGGACTTGTGGAGGGGTTGTGGTTTACTATGGGGGTTGACATAACGCAGATTTTAAACTGGATAAAAATATACCATTTTCATTATTCATTGCTCAAACAGCATATTATGCACCACAAGTAGATGACTGAGCTAGCTATTGTCCACCCATGCCCAAGCGTTTGTCCTTCAGACTCTATTCACACAAATTAGGGAGTGAAACCATAAATGAAAGGGAGTCAAAGAATGCGGAACTAGAAGGAAAATATTTAGCAGTATACAGGGTACGCTACTTACGACACGTCCGTGGTTGTTGCGAAGATTAACCCGCCTCCTGAATGGCTCTGACAGTGGTGAAGGTGCACTTGAAGCATGTCCAGTAAACCAGTGTTGCACTGCAATTAATCCTTTGCATTATGAATTATAATTTTTTAACACTGCACATTCTGTTCTTACTTGCACCATGCCAGTTGCAACAAGCCAGGTAGTAGAGGAACAGCAGGGCCTGCAACAGGTAGGGCACCACCACAAAAATGAGTATGTGGGCAGCCATGGCGACGAGCATTCAATCACAATGGTAGGTAGGCAGGAAGTGGGGAGGATGCAGGGGCGCTCTAGTGGACGTCGCTGGAACTATGTGCCAAAACACAGCTGTTCGCCACCGTGCAGCTAATTAAGAGTAGGGATGAACACATATTGGCTTTTTTTTTTTTTTTTTCATTTTGAGTTTTTTTGGCCGTTTTTGGTGTCCTAGATCATTTCAGACATTTGTCCAGATGGCCTTTTGTCTGGATATCTTAGGGAATATCCGAGACTTGGACTAATGGACCCAGGCCCAAAATGTCCGGGACTTGAGGTGTAGTCTTGGGCTTCCGGGTTTTAGAGGGTTCATTATTAGCCCTACTTTGAGACTTTCTCTGTTCAGGTCATTTAATATTTCTTGCAATATCTCAGCTGTTTCTGAGATAAGGACAATGTCATCTGCAAATCTTAAATGGTTTAGCTTTCCTCCATCTATGTTTACGTTTGCTCTCCCAGTCTAGCTTTCTGAAAATATCTTTCTGGGCATGCTGTAAATAATTTTGGTGAAATTGTATCTCCCTGACACACACTCTTCTCAATCTTATTTTTTTTCTGAGTCTTTATGTAATTTAACTGTAGCAGTTCCCCCTTTATACATGTTTTCAAGGAGTTTTACAATGTTCTCATTTACTCCTTGTTCTTGCAATGAATTTATAATTACTATGTGCTTCACTTAGTCAAAAGCTTTTTTGTTATCAACAAAACCTAAGCCCAGTGGTTTATTATATTCTACAGTTTTCTCAATTAGCAGATTCATTGTGTGTTGATGATCAGTAGCTGAATACCCACTTTGAAATCCTGCCGTTCACGAGGTTGGTTTTCTTCCAAATTTGGTGTTATTCTGTTTGTAGGGACTTTAGTGATGTGTTTGTAAATGACTGATAATAAGCTAATGGATCAATAGTTACTAAGATTTTATGAGTTGCCTTTTTTGTAAAGTAAAATAGCCATTGCATTACACCGTGTTTTGGAAATTTTCTTTTTCATACACTGAGTAAATAAGTGAGCAAGCCTGCTTTGAGCTTCCACTCCAACATCCAATAGTAAATCTGCTGCTGTTCCATCTTCTCCCAGACCCTTCCCTCTTTTCATATTTTTAGGTGAAATGATTACTTTGTCTGGTGTTACCGCAGGTATTTCACTTGTGTCAACTGAAAAGTTAGCTATTGGTACTACAGTACTCTCTTTGATGCATACAGTTCTTTGTAAACATCTTCAAATCTCTTCACCATCTTATCTCTGCATTTAATTACTTCATTTTTGTCTTTCAGTGATATAATCTGATGCTTTCCTAGTGCCATTTTACTTCAGACCTGTTTCAAACTTTTACCTTTTTTGATGGTTTCTTTGATCTGATCAATGTTTGTTTGTCTTTTTTCTTCACTGTTTTTCTTTGTTGATAAGCATATTTAATTCTGCTCGTTCTGTTTCATCTCTGATTTTACTTCCATTCCCTTTCTTCTTTTCATGAACACGTGTCTTTTCTGAATACTTCATTGCTTTGGTAGTATTAGGTTTCCCTATTACCTCCGCTAATTCTCTTAACACTTTTGTCAGCATGACATTCAACTCATCAGTGTCACATTCAGCATTACTTAGAGCCTGAAATCTATTTGTTATTTCCAGTTAAAAGGCTGCTTTGTTTTTGTTTACTTTTATTAGACATATTTTTATTTTTAGTCATCTTCTTTCTTTCACTTCTGAAAATGAATCTGGCTGTGCAATCCACCATTCCATTGTCACTTCCTATATTAACTTTGTTGATATGACATTTGTGACACTGTTATTCTTATCTGCTATAATGAAGTCTATTTCATTCTTTGTACCACCATTTGCACATCTCCACGTCCATTTTCTTCCTGTTCTTTTGTGAAAGCTGTGTTCATTATCCTCATGTTATACATTTCAGCAAAATTTACAATCATTTTCCTTCTTTCATTCCTTTCTCCAACTCCAAATTTTCTCATACATGATTCTCTTTGTTTTGATTTGCCAACTTTTGCATTGAAGTCTTCATAAGTATAGTATGTGGTCTTTTTTTCGTCCGTAATCTGGGAGATGTCATCACAGAATGTTTCTAATTCTTCATCTGAGCTTTGAGATTCGGTGCATATACCTGTGTTACTTTCAAGGTGTAATTTTTGCTCAGTCTAATTACAATCCATGCTGTACTGTCAGAGACACTACTGAATTTGGCAATGTTGCCTGCAAGACTTCTGTTAATTAGAAATCCTACACCACTAACTCTTTCAATTTGCCTTCTTCTGTACTAAAATAGGTGGTTGCTGTCTTCGAGCTGAATTACTTTTTCATCTTTTCTGTGGATCTCACTCAAACCTACAATATATATATATATATATATATATATATATATATATATATATATATATATATATATATATATATATATATATATATATATATATATATATATATATATATATATATATATATATATATATATATATATATTGCCAGACGCCTTAATCCCACACGTGGTGGCCACAAACAAATCGCCTCCACGTCGCCGTGTTCCCAGCCATTTCAATGCCCTGCTCCCAACTCACACACCCCCTCTCTCATATACCTCTCCACTCCATCCCTCCATCTCATCCTTGGCCTCCCCCTCCCCCTCTCCACATGGTCAAACCACCTCAATGTGTTTCTCCTAACGCTTCCTATCACATCCACATCCACACCACAACGCTCCCTCACATCCTCATTTGCCAATCTGTCTCCATGTGACTCCACATGCTCCTCTCAAATAACTCATTTCCACAGCTCTCACTCTTGACTTCTGTCCCTCCAACAACATCCAAGCTTCACTTCCATAAGTTAGAGTCGGTATCACAATACTGTCACGTAGTAACTTTTTCACTTCCATGCTCACTTCCCTGTTTCTTATCACTGCTTTCAAGGAACCAGCAACATTTCTTCCTTGCTGTACCCTTTCAAGCACTTCACCCTCCAAACTTCCATCCTTACTCATCACACTACCCAAGAACTTACTGTAAACGTACTCACATTTTCCATTTCCTCATCATCCAACCTTATTGTACATTCACTGACTTCACTTCTCTCGACCATAATTTTACTCTTCTCTACATTCACCTTTAGATTCCGTTTCTTACACACTATCCCAGACTCATCCACCAAGCCTTCCAGCTCCCCGTCGTCTTCACTTAACAACACATTATCATCTGCAAACAACAGCACAGGGAGTTTCCAAACGCTGCCCTCTCTTATCAGAGCCACTCCAATATCCACTATCCTACCTTGTACAGTATCTCTTTTATAATCCCATCCATGTACAGAATTGAACAGCCATGACAAATCCCTGTTTCAACCTAACCTTCAAATAGAAAAATTCACTCAGTTCACTATCCACACGCACTGCAGCCTTAGCACCCTCATACAGTACATACTCTTCAGAGCATTCAACAGCTTCCCATGTACTCCATATATTCTTAATACTTTCCACAATCCTTATTTATCTACCCTGTTATATGCTTTCTCCAAATCCATGAAGGCCGCATACAATTTCTTTCCTTTCTCTAGAAACTTTTCCACTAAAGATCTAAGAATGAATATCTGATCTACACAACCCTTTCCCTTTCTAAAAACCTCCCTGTTCTTCTCCAACTAATTCCTCTGTTATTTCCCTAACTGTCAATAAGTATCCTACCATGTACTTTTCCTGTTACACTAAGACAAGTGCCCCTATGATTACCACACACTTCTTTTACCCCTTTCCCTTTGTACAGGGGAATAATTATACCTGACTTCCAATCCTCCGGGGCTCTACCTTCTTCCCAGGCCAATCTGCACATCTTCCACATCCATTCAACTACTATCTCTCCCCCATGCTTTAGCATTTCACCACACACTCCATCAGTTCCTCGGGCTTTCCACATTTTGACTTTCTTCATTGCTTCCGCAACATCCATCCTGCTGATTTCTTCCTGTCTTCTCACCTCCCTCCTTTTCGCAACCATTCCCCAGCCACTTACACTCGCATTACTTTCATCCTCTATGTTCAGCAATTCCTGAAAGTGTTCTCTCCATCTGCTCACTTTCTCTCCCTTCTCCACTAGTAATCTACCATTTTTATCTTTCACTCCCCTACTAACTTCATTGCCACCCTGTCTAACTCTCTTTACCTCTTTCCAGAACATTTTCTTACAGTCTCTCCACTTTTCACACAAATTCCTTCCAAATTCCTCATCCACTCTCTTCTTACTTATCATTTCACCTCTTCCTTTCTACATATAACTCTCTCTTCTGTCTCTCAGCTGCTTCCACGCCCCTATTTCTCATCTATTCATTATATGCTTTTTTCTTTTCAGCCACAGCCTGTCTCACCTCTTCATTCCACCATGCTGCTCTTTGTATCCTCTTTCGTCTTCTCTTCACCCCACACACAACCTCACATGCCACACATATTTCTTCTGTGCATATCTTGCACACACCTTCCACATCCCCAGTCTGTTCCAATTCATATTTACCCAATAATTCCTCCACTTCTCTCTTATAATCTGCTTTTTTCTCATCCTTTTGTAAACTTTCCACTCTCCTTGCATCTATTTCTTCCTCCCGTCCTTCCCTTCTTCTGTTTCTCAATTTTACTTGGACCCTGGTGGTGGTCAGAAAGTCCATTCCCCCAACCTCTCTCTCTCTCTCTCTCTCTCTCTCTCTCTCTCTCTCTGTATAATATATATATATATATATATATATATATATATATATATATATATATATATATATATATATATATATATATATATACATACATGATTTATTATTTAAACACTGGCAAATCTATCAGTTTCTTTAACCCATTCACGCCCAGTGTCCTCAATATAGAACGGGAATGGGCATTTTCAAAATATAATAGAGAAGGGAACCCCAGGGAAGAGACCTATGAGCTTCGCGACTATGAGCTGACAGGCGGAGGGCAGTACGCCTAGCACCCTTCCAGCAAAATCTCTCACACAGGAACTCTGGGAGCCAATGGGATATATATATATATATATATATATATATATATATATATAAATAAAAGATATATATATATATATATATATATATATATATATATATATATATATATATATATATATATATATATATATGAAGCCTCTGTGCTAAATTGTGCGTTTTCGTACACTGAAGAACGAGGGTTCGCGCCCCGCCAGGGTAATAAACTTTGGGAGCATTCTTCTGGCCACGAACTGCATTGGCGGACACCAGGGGTGCTGTAGTTGAACCAGTGTCGCATACTATAACACACACATCCAAAGCTACTCGAACACTACAATACAATTACAAGCACTTCTCACCCTACATACAGTCTCTACCAGTCAGCCTAAGCCACTTGGTAGAGGTACATTGGCTGTATCGTCCCTTCTTCGGTTGGGATAGGCCGGTCCTTCAGTGGACACTCAAACGGCTGATGAGATGAGATGATATATATATGCATATATAGGGGGGAAGGGGGGATAGAATACTTCCCTATATTCCCTGCTTGTCGTAAGAGGCGACTAAAAGGGACACTTTTATCCACATTCTTTTTGCTGTCTCTCTTTCCCTTGTACTTTGTCTGTCCAAACCCTCTGCATTTAACTTTCATTTAGTTAATTTCCTCTCTCCACTGTCTGGTTCCTGCGAGCCACTGGCATTGGCTCCAGGGTAAAATATTTTTCTGCCTAAGAAATCTTGAACTTTGGTTACGAAGCAATGGCCCTCATTTCCGTGCAGCCCTTAAGTGAGCAGGGGGTGCTAAGAATCCCACGGTGTAGAAATAAGTTTATACATCCAAAAAGAACCTTAAGAATAAGAAACGAATGTTCGAACTCTCAATCAGGCTGGTAAAATGGAAGAACTTATTTCAGTGTTCAAGAAATACAAGATGGATATTTGTGCTCTTATAGAAACGAGGTTGCTTGGAGTTGATAAAATAAATTTGGAAGATGGTAGGAGTGATGGAAATCATTACCAAGGAGTAGGGTTACTGCTGAGTAGAGATGCTTGTAAGGCAGTATGTGAGTTTGAACTAATTAACGAGCGCGTGCTTTATGCTCGTTTAAAATCTGACCATGGTAATATCAGTATGGTTGTAGGGTACGCTTCGACAAATGAGGCTGCTGATGAAATGAAGGATGACTTTTATGAGAAGCTGCAGGATGTAGTGAACAGAGTGGCAAGACATGATGTGTTAGTTTGCATTTGTGATTTTAATGAGACTGTTGGCAGTAGTAGGGATGGCTTTGAAGATTGAATGGGTAAGGAGGGCGTTGGTATAAGAAATGAAAATGGGGTGCGATTTGGATGCTTTTGTTTGGCAAATTACCTTATAATTGGTGGAACTATCTTTGAGCATAAAAAAATACACAAGACTACTTGGATTTCACCATGTGGTAAATGTTGTAACCAGATTGACCACATTGCAATTAGCAGAAGGCATTGGAGTTATTTGCAAGATGTTTGCGTAAGGAGGGGGACAGATATAGGAAGTGATCATCAACTTGTGTCAAAGATTAAAATAAAACTTAAGAGAAACGTTAATGGTAATTGTACAGGAGGTAATAAATATGATTTTGATGAGCTGAGAAGTGATGAGAATACGAAGGAAAAGTTTCGGTGGGAATGTAGGAACAGGTTTCTTGTCCTGCAGACTTTGATGGAATCTGAAGACAATGATATTAATCAAATATGGAGAGAGGTAAAAGAGGTTTTGCATGAGAGTGCTAAGGTTACTATTAAGAAAAATGGAAAAGCGAGAAGGAAAAAGTGGATGTCAGATGAAACATGGAATGCAATTCAGAAAAGGAAAGAGGCGAGTTTAGAAGTGAAGAACATGTTGATGGCCAGGTAGTTGAAGTACGTAGAGCAAAGTACTGGAGTTTACATTCTGAAGTAAAAAGACTCGTTAGATGTGATAAGAGGAGAGGCTGTATGATGAAAAGGCAACAGAGACAGAAATTAAATTAAGTAAAAACGACGGTCAGAGCACAAGAGCAGCGTATCAGTCCAAAAAGGAGTTAACTGGGACTGAAAAGAGAAGGAAGGAAATACCTGTACGAGATAGAAAGGTAATTTAATGACTAAATATTTGGATATAAAAGGAAGGTAGAAAGAGCATTTTGAATCTGTTCTGAATAGACCAATCCCAGCTGAAGAGGACATTTTGCCAATCGAGAGAGATTTGCTGATAGAAACAGGGGATATAACTTGGAATAAGTAGCAAAATCTATAAAGGAGTTAAAGAATTTTAAGGCCCCAGGAGAGGATCGAGTATTTCCTGATATGCTTAAGGTGGAAAATGATGAGCTGATGAATGCGCTTCTGAAACTTTTTAATGTGGCTTGGGACAATGGTGGAATTCCAGAAGAGTGGAAAAATGGAGTGATTATAAAATACCACAAAATGGAGATTTAAGTGTGTGTGGAAATTGGAGGGGGATAACTTTGACACCTGTAGCTGCAAAAGTCTTTTCCAAAATCTTGTTGAACATAATAGAGCCAGTAATTGATAAAATTTTAAGAGAAGAACGAGCGGGATTTAGAAAGGGTCGAGGTTGTAATGATCAGATTTTTATTGTAAGGCATCTAATGCAACAAGGTATTGAGATGAAAATGCCACTTAGTATATGTTCTGTGGATTTTGAAAAGGCGTTTGACAGTGTTTCACGTGGAATTATGTTGAAAATTATGAGATTCTATGGTATACCAGAAAAGTTTGTAAATATTATAAGAAGCCTGCATGAAGGCGCTTTTTGTAAGGTAATGGTGGGTGGTTCTTTGAGTGATCCATTTGAAGTTATGTCAGGAGTGATTCAAGGAGGAGTTCTTTCGCCACTGCTGTTTGTTTTGGTTATGGATTATGTTATGAGAAAGGTTGTAAGGAGAACAGGTGCAGGAATTAACTGGAAAGAAAATAAGAGGCTGATGGATTTGGACTATGCTGATGATATTGTATTGATTTGCGGAAGTATTTACGAGATGCAGAGGGTGCTTGATTGTCTGGTGGAGGAAAGAGGATAAGTGGGATTGGTAGCCTAATACATTGTGGAAAAACTGAAATTATTAACATGAACGTGGAGAAACAAATCGATTGTGTAATTGGGAATAATGTGGTGAAGAATGTAGAAAACTTTAAATATCTGGGAACGATTGTATTATCTAACGGATCATTAAACAATGAAATTGAGGAGAGGATTAGACAGGCTTGGCGAGCCGTTGGAATGTTGAAATTTGTTTGGAATAATAATATGCTTTCGGTACATACTAAAGTGAAAATTTACAAGTCCATGATTAGATCAATTTTAATTTATGGGCATGAGTCATGGTACAGTACAAATGCAACGGATCAGAAAGTATCAGGATTTGAGAATAAAATACTGAGAAGGATTCTTGGGGTAAAGTGGCAAGACCGTGTTACAAATGAAAGAGTAAGGGATATTACGAGAGTGGAAGCAGTTAATGAATATGTGAGACTGTCTCGCTGGAAGTGGCTGGGGCACATATACAGAAAAGAACGCAGTTTAATACAGGATGTACCAGAGTGGACTGCTAGAGGAAGAAGAGGTAGAGGTAGGCCGAGGGAAACCTGGTTGAGGACAAAATATTGGTGGAGAGAGTTCATCGAGGCCCTATGCATCCCGTGGGGTGCCACTGGAAATTATATATATATATATATATATATATATATATATATATATATATATATATATATATATATATATATCATCGTCATCTAAGCCTGTGTTGCCCCATGAAGAGCGTAGAAGCCTGGGGCTAGGCAAGTTGGTCCTGAAATTTAAGGTGAGTGACCCGCTTCGCTCATCCCTGAGTGGCATTACGTGAGCAGTAAACCCCAACCACCTCTTGGATAGAAATCTGCACAGGCTCAATCTGACTGGAGCGCCTTAATTGCCCGCTAAACCACCAGTCACAATAATTTGGTTACAGGTACTGTATATGATTACCACCCAGCACAGTAAATGGTTTCCTGGTGTACAGAAAACCATTTGTCATGTCACTCACGGTAGTCACTCACAGGCAGAGGAGGAAAGAATGAAGGAAAGACAGGAGAGTGTAAAGTCATCCATAGGCAATATGAGGAGGAAAGAATGAAGTAAGTAAGGACAAAAGAGGAGGGAAGGAAAGAAGAGAGAAAACGGGAGTCACCCAAGGGCAGCACTACATCGAGTGAGTGCATGGTGAGCACTCTCTCTCTCTAGATAAATAGATAGATAGATAGATAAACAGATAGATACAGATACACAGATAGATAACCAGATAAACGGACAGATAGATAGATAGATAGATTGATAAAGACATAAGATACAGACATCAATACAGCCAATAGACAGATATAGATATCTGTATATATAGACACACAGATAGATAGACACAAATAGATATTGATACAGAGATACCTGTATATAGATATATACATTAATATCAGAAAGTCATGGGTTTTCACAGAATGAATGTTGTAATACAGCATGGCTCCTGTACTCTAGAGCAGTGGTTCCCATCCAGTATAATGTGATGATCAGTTATGTGTGCTGCAGGGCAAGATGTTTCACTCTGTTGGACATGCGAGCATGAAATGCATAGAATTTGCTGAAGTCCAGTGTACAGTAGGATGCTAGATGAGTAGGACACTTACCAGGAAGTTTGTAAGAAGGAATTATTATAATCATTATTATTATTATTGCTGTATTTTCCAAATCATGAAGGCATTTTAATGGTGCATCATGTCAGGATCCTGTTACAGTACACTCAATTATCTGCCAGCACATCATCTGCCATACATCATTATCCATCACAGCAAAATGGACTGAATATAATAAAATTCCCCGGGAAGCCCCCAAACTGAAATTCGCGCCATTCGTCTCATCACTCAAACACAATTTCCTAGCAACTTTACTTGTAGGTTACAGTAATTTGAAATTCTAATTTACAAAAGACGGCTTCATTTCATTCTATTTTCTTACTGTTATGGCCCTTTGATACTTTTATAATTTCACGTTCAATATTCAATAATCAGTACAGTACTGTGAGCTGGAGGATCGAATTCAGCGTTATGAGTCTTGTTGCCAAAACATTGTTTGATATTACCTTATTTAGCAGTCTCTCCTGTTCTGAAGCTTAATTATCTTTCTCACTGCTGATGGCTTTACTGTATTTCTTTCTAATCTGGTACATGTATAGCCCTGTCATTTTTTTCCCCAAGTTCAATATATATATATATATATATATATATATATATATATATATATATATATATATATATATATATATATATATATCGTATCAAACCCTCTGACAGTGGAACACTCGCCGACTCAGACACGTCTCATTTAACTACCTCAGATAGTGTGAATGATGTTTTACAACACGCAGAGACAAGGCGTGCAGTAACAAATCAGTGCACAATTTTGTTGCCGCACAAATTTACCAAGGTCTCTGTTCGTGTTGTGGATGCGACAACTGGAGTGGATGTACTAACCTTACCTGAGACGTGTTGTATGAATGGCTTAGGTTATGAGTCGGCGTTGTGTACGGTGCTAGAGGATGGTTTATGCTACTTGTACATTGCCAACACCACAAACGCCGCGCTCACCTTACGAACGGGAACACAGATTGGTGATTTCTTGGTATACCCAGCGGCCGTACGTGTGTGCCAGGATTTCCCACGCCCTGTTGCTGATGTGTGCTCAGTTGCTCAGTCCACCGATATTCCATCTAATCTTGAATCTCATGTGAAACAGAGTAATTTTCCCGAACACAGAAATCAATCAATTAATCTCTTGCGAGACTATCGCGAAGTCGTAGCCCTACCCGGTGAGAATAAGGGGAAGACCGAGTTCATAAAGTATAACATTACAGCCCGGAGCTCAGCCAATATATATACCTGCCTACCGTTTACCACATAGCCATCGTCAACAAGCTGATCGTCTTATTCAGGACATGTTGGATAATGAGGTCATTGAACACTCTGACAGCCCGTGGAACAGCCCGCTATTTCTGGTTCCAAAGAAAGGTGGTGAGACCAGTAATAGATTACAGACGCGTGAATCTGACTGTCCCGGACAGATTTCCAATTCCTGTACTCACTAATTTGCTGGAATCCTTAGGCGAAAACAATTGTGTTTTTTCCTCCCTAGATCTTTTAAGTGGCTATTGGCAAGTCGAAATGGAAGAATCATCTCGTCCTATCACCGCCTTCAGTGCTCCATCCGGACATTACCAATTCCGTAGACTTCCATTCGGTTTGAGAAATGCGACTAATTCATACAGTTTTCGCCGGCATGACAGGTCACTCAGTTTTTGCTTATCTAGATGATGTCATAATCGCTAGTCACTCGGTGGAAGAACACAGAAAAATTGGCCGAAGTGTTCACTAGACTCAAACAAGCTGGACTTAAGATTAAACTATCAAAGTGTGACTTTTTACGTAAGAAACTCCAATTCCTAGGACATGTTGACACTCACGGAATTCATACATCAGATGACAAGGTTAGAGCCGTGACGAATTTCCCAACTCCAACCAATACCGACGCTGTACGCAGTTTCCTCGGTCTCAGCGGGTATTACAGAAGATTTATTAAAGGATACGCCCAGATAGCTGCGCCGTTAACACAATTGCTAAAGAAGGATGCATCTTTTGTGTGGGCTGATGAACAGGCAACCGCATTCACAACACTGAAAAATGCTCTAGCACAATCCCCAGTTTTGGCATTCCCTGATTATTCAAAACCATTTCTTTTGTGTACTGATGCTTCCGGAGTAGGCCTAGGTGCCGTTCTCATGCAAAATGACTCCGAAGGGAGGAAACGTGTCATTGCCTATGCTAGCCGTGTGCTAAACTCCGCGGAAAAGAATTACAGTACAGTGTAACTCACTGGGAAGCCCTTGCCGTGATCTGGTCTCTAAAACATTTCCGCGACATCATCTACGGATATCCTGTTCACATCCAAACAGACCATCTTCCCTTATGTGACTTATTTCGGGGACGTAACCTTACCGGTCGAGTTGCACGTTGGGCAGTCACTGTGACTGACTATAATCCAACATTTGAATACGTTCCTGGGAAATCCAATGTCGTAGCCGATGCCCTCTTGCGGCATGTAGCCACAGTCTCAACCGGTTGCGATGTAAACTTGGCGTTCACTTATGGCACACTACATAGGTTCCAGCGTGAGGACCCCATATGGTCACAGGTCATATATTTTCTAGAGTCAGGCGATGATTCTTCTCTGCCCAAGTTACCAGTTCCTGATTTCTTCCTCAACAATGAGTTGCTCTATAAAGACTCAGTACTGAAAGGTAACAACGCACCTCATCGCGAAATTAAGCAACTAGTCATTCCAACAGACTTAATTCCTGCTGCCCTTCATTTAATCCACGACACCCCTCATGCATCACACCCTGGCAAAGACAGAAGCTTACGGCAAGCACGTCTGTCATATTATTGGCCCACTATGCGAAAGGATATACTGTAGAAGCGCACTGCGATGCATGTTTATCATGTGCCCGTCACAAGGGGACAACCTGTCAACCTGCTCCTATATTGCAGTACCCAGTACCATCAAAACCTTGGCAAACTGTCTCTCTCGATCTTCTGTAGCTGCCTCGCACAGAATCTGGCTTCGTTTATCTGTTAGTGGTAGTCGATCATTTCACTAGATTTGTTATCTTAGTTCCTTTGCGTGAAAAATCTGCTAACGCAGTAGCACATGCCTTTATTAATTCAGTAATTTGTCCTTTCACAACACCAGAAGTAATTTTAACTGATAACGGGTCAGAGTACAATAATTCAGTACTGGAAGAAGTTTGTCTTCGATACGGAATTAAGAAATGCAAAATAGTGGCCCATCACCCAGCTTCGAATGGCCTAGTAGAGCGCCAAAATAGAAAGATATTGGAGAGTCTGCGTCACATAGTGGGAGATCAAACTTCCACCTGGGACGAGTGGATTCCGCAGGTAGCTGCTTCAATTAATTCATCCATCAATAAGTCAATTGGAGAAACACCATTCTTCATCATATATGGCTTAGACAAAAGACTACCTTATTCACTGTCGCAATCCAAACCTGATCCGATCTACGACTACGATAACTACGTGCGAGTCAACCTGTCCAACTTCCAGAAAATTCATAAATATGTCCAGGATAATCTGGCCCTTACAAATGAGGAGATGGTAGGTAACCAACATGCCGTGCCACAGATGTTACCATCCAAGTAGGTGACCTAGTTTTTGCCCTAGATCATGACAGAGAATCAAAATTAAACAGTAAATTCTTGGGTCCCTTCCGTGTCATATCTCGTAAGGGTAATAAATTAGAATTAAGAGATCAACACAAGGCAGAGACGACATGGGTGCATGCAGATCATCTCAAACTTGCATCAAAACGCATAGTCTTGGAGGAGCCACTAAGAGAGACCACATCTCCACAACAAGCTCCTACTTAACCTTCTTCCTCTTCTCTAAATCCTCCTTCTGACACTACTTTTCAAAATTCCCCTACTGTTAATAACTATCGTGCCAAATTGAGTTCTGCCACTAAGGCTCCTGCAAAACGTTATCATCTCACACTGTCGTTATCATCTGTATTAACATCACCTCTGACATCCACTCATTTTATAGGAAAGATGCTGTGGGTCTACGTGCTGGCATTGCTGACTCTGGTTGGGTCTGGATCGGGTGAGGACGATGGTGCCGTACGGCCCGGGGCCTTGGTTGGCGCAAGTGAGGTCATGGTGGTGAAAGATGTAGTCTCCTTGCGCCACGACCTAGAGCCGTGGCCATCGCCCTGCCTGACCTTGCACGTCAGCTAGACGACCTGCAGGGACTCCTGTCAGATATTAAAAATCGACATCCCACAGACACATTTTTGTACCCACTCTACTTACCCATCCGCTAGAAGTTAGATTATATTCGTTATCAGCTCAACCATCTTCAAGATTCCTTCCCTCACCAAACGCCTGTGGGTCGCTCACGAGTGAAACGTGGACTTTTTGACCTTGGAGGAGAAATTCTGAGCGGATTATTTGGTGTAGCGACTACCCGTGACCTTTCTGGATTTAAAGAAGACTTATTTCAATTAGCAAATGCTCTACAGTAACAAGAAAAGGTGTTAAGTGTTCAACATTCTATGCTACAAGAGATGACCCACCATTTAAATGATGTTACCAGTAATTTAAATAATTTCACATTTATACTTAAGCGTGAAGTATCAAAGACAAATATTATATCAGAGTTGATGTATGTTAAATTACATGTAGATAATTTGCAGGTTTCTCTTGACTCTTTTGTCTCCCAAGTTTCTAGCCTAATTCGTATTTTAGTCAATGCTGTTGATAGTCGTGTCACCCTAGATTTAGTATCTCTCTCTGATCTTCGTTCTACCTTGGAATGGGCTCACTTAACCTTCGGCTTGCCACCTATGGGTCCATTTTCCTCTTTAGAACACTATTACCCCATACTAGAGGCCACATTCCTTACTAAAGATATAATTGTTCATATTCCTCTTCGTTCTTCCATCATACTCGATCTCTTTCACATAATTCCTTTTCCATTCTGGTACAATAACTCCCTGGTACAAGCCTGTCTCCTCAGAGTACTTTCTTCTCTCCCATGATCATCTCTATATTCCCTTCCTGTCCTCAAGCGACCTCGGCGGAT
This sequence comes from Coenobita brevimanus, assembly GCF_032717465.1. NCBI lineage: Eukaryota > Metazoa > Arthropoda > Malacostraca > Decapoda > Coenobitidae > Coenobita > Coenobita brevimanus. Next base: position 28,895,883 of record NC_137007.1, on the reverse strand, counting down.
GTGCTTTTCTCACACCCAGCTCTCGAGTTTGTGCTGCGTACCCCGTAACAATTTTTCCTGGCAGCGTTGCTCCTTGCGAATCTGCCTTAGTCCGTAACTTCTCAGTACAACCTGTCTGTACCTTTGTTCCTGCCCCCAAAAGCCAGGTACACCATGCTCGTCTAAATCACATCCGCTATTTCTTCTTTAGTGTCTCAACTCCTGTCAGTCTTATTTGTCCAGGGACCCCTGTCCGTTCACTATCCGCAGTTGGTTTATATAAGGCCCCTGATTACTGTACCGTAAAGTCTGAGTCTGTAATAGCCCATGCTACACACTATCACTTCGCACTTCGCTCCCACAAGTATGACATCTTCAAACCTATTAATACTACCTTTCATCTACCAACAGACAATCTTTCTATCACATCAGAGAACCTACGTATGTTGAACTTTCTAAACCAGTCTGATTTCATTATGAACCAGTTCTCTTCAGCTTTTAACCGCTCCTGGTCACATCCAGTCTTTATATTTCCTCCGGTGGTCTTATGTTTTCTAGGTTTTATTGTAATTGTATGTATCCTGTACTGTTGTCTCAAGCGAATGGACAAAAGGTTGCATGAGATCCGTGTAGCAACTAGGTTAGTGCGACAACCAAGAGACCTGGAAACTGGTAGTTCTCAGGAACGCTCATTTTGTGATTATTAGTACTTTATATATATATGTATATATTAAAACATCCAGTTGTAAATTGACCAAACCTATATGTGTATGCTATCTATCCAACATGGCCATGTACTGTAAATTTATTAATCCCTTCTTACATCCAGCTTCTTGAATTATGTAGTAATATCTCTTTTTTTTTTTTTATACTCCCATGTAGTCCCGGTTGACTGTATACTCAGACCACTAGCAATCTTGCCATATTATGACTTAATGCCTCACCACTGTCAGGAGACACACTTTTTGATGAGGGGGAAAATTGTTTGTAACCATTTGTTAATATTATATACTGTGTAAATATAGTATGTAAGTAGTTGTAAGTTGTTGTAAGTAGAATCCAAGTAGGGCGCCCCCGCCCTGTTATGTCTATGATGAGCGCGTATTGTGTTTACCTTGTGTGATTCATGCCTCTGTGATCGCACCACAATGACAGCCGGCGAGCAGTAGCTGTCTGTAAGGGTCTGGGGTTGGACACGGATGCTGTCAGGTGCTGCTGTATAAGATTTAAGACGGTGTTTAATATATATCATGCGAAAACTCGCCGAGACTTTGCCTTCACCTACGACTGGCGTCAAAGGGCATTAACAAGCATTAACACCCCGGGGCGAGGCCTCCCCAGCCCCTGGCCCAAGCGACGTTGCTGTCCCACCAGGGGCATACGGAAATGCCTGAAGAGGCTGTTTGACCCGTACCCCAGAGGCCAGACTCAACCCCCAGCCCCCGGCACAAGGGGCCCTTCACCACAACTCACCTGCTGTCCGCGGAAGGAGACGACGCCCACCCTTGCGCACGAATAGTGACCCAATGTGTGTGTGACGAAGTGAACTAAAATGAAGGACAGTGCCAAGAGAAAAACGGACATCCAGTGCAACAGTGCCTAACCATAACCAACACCCCCCCCCTCTTGTGATTGTGCCAACCTATAGTGATCCTTAGCTTCCCTGCCCGCCCCTGTAATCTCATCCACCCTTAATGAACTCATAGCACGAGTGTAGAATGGTGAAGCAGTAAGTCCCCTAAGGACAAAAAAGCCATTAAAGTAATAGACTGTGTACCGTGAAATAACTAGATCTGAACTCTCATTCCTAATAATACGGCACGAGCCTAAAGCCAGTGAACGGTGCCACACCCACTCTCTCTGATATACCTATTGTGTCTATCCCGTATCCTGCGAGATACGTTCAACCAGATTCAGCAGCCCAAGAATTGATGTGACATAAATATTGTGAGATTGTCTGCCTGTTACTGAATTGAAGAATTTGTGAATATACGTGTAGGTTGTTGCCTGGAGTTTTTATGCTCTTATGTTTGTGGTCTAGCGTCGTCTAGAAAAGAACCCAACTGCAGGTCAGGCATTTCTAGGATGTAAAGCCGCCCTAAAAACACCAGCATAACACTGGTGGACAGCGGTGGTTCTTGACCCAGGCAGAATTAAGATTAAGAGACGAACAAAACAGGGAAAATATCAAAATTGCGACAAGACCACACATTCAATGACCCAAATTCGACCATGAACAGTATGACATCTATACATATTTAATCATCATCAAACCACTGCTCTATATCGGGTTTGAGGATGATAGACAGAAAATAGCTGTAAACTACCACTGCTGGGCAAGGCAGCAGCCAGTATTGCGTCCAAAGTCGTCCCCGAACTAACATGGGCAAATTTCACGAAAATAGTGACCCAAGCCATCACACCCTCCCTGGAAAAAGTAATGGCACTATCACAATTGGATAACTTAACATAAGACGGCAACCTGGATGATACACTGATCCAGGCATGGCAGCTCGTCACCGCCGCATACCCAGAAGCAGACGCAGAGACTCGGTAACAACATACATTTCAATACCCTGCTCAGAGTCCACCCCAGCATGGTCAAGAAGCACTTCACCATACACGACCCAACAGGGAATCTAGACAGGGACATCCAGCTGATACGACGACTCCTGACCTCCTGCTCCACCCCTTAACAAATCAGCGTGGTTAGCAAGTTTCCGACGAATAAACCAGCACCGCACGGCAAGCCCCAACCCTCACTAGCCTGCATCAGCCCCACACCAGCACCCCACTTACCCAGGGCTTATCCCTCAAGCAAACGCCCCAGCCAAAAGGAGAACCAAAACCTCATCTCAATCAACCCCTGGTAGTTCTCCGCATATAGCCACCGATGCCCACTCCATGACAACCATGAGCAACTCAAAGCTGCCAGGCCCGGAAGACAACACCCCACCAGTAGAAAACAGTGACCCCAGGGAACTGGAGCCATAGGAAGAGGAAACTCCCCAACAGCTGGATTTTTAGGCCTGCCCCTGCACCTCCCCACAGTGGCGGAGGCCACCTCTCACAAATTCCACCCCCCAATCTACGACAAGATGAGACTGAATGGGGTAAAGACGAGGCTGCTGGTTGACACGGGAGTGGCCAGATCCTGCCTCTGCAGCTACTTCTATTCCCATCACAAGTCAGCCTTTGGCCTGCTTTTCCCTACGTCGACTCATTATGTAGACGTCGGGGATGGCCCCCTGCCCGTCCGTGGGGAAACCTGGGCCCTACACGCTGACACCCACTAGTGCATCTCCTCTCAACATATAAGTTCATCATCTTTTATTCCACCTGCCATAACTACGACGGATACCTGGGGCTGGACCTCCAGCAAAAACTAAGAACCACCATCGACTGCCACAACCAGTAACTTCAGTTCAGGAGATCCCCAGCCCCTACTCCCGATCCCCCACAATCAGCATGCACCTGTGCCCCACCCCTCCCCCCTTCCCCTCCTCTCTCCCCCCAACCCCCCCACTTTCCCCGCCATCATCGCCTCCACCACGACGATTCCCTTGCAGCACGAAGCTTGTCTCCCATTGAACAGGTCCACCGGAACATCCATCCTCTTCTCCCCTGACCTGTTGCCCAGAACACTTTCAGCCTGTCTCTTACCCCCCACCTTCCTTCCCCTGAACATAACAGCAGTCAAGATCGCTACTATTACCACGACCCCAGCCACGCTACCAAAGGGGCTCATAGTGGGAGAGATGGAAGAAGCGGAGCCATGCCCCACAACCACCCCCTCTGCCCCCGCCCCCCTACCCAAGCACCTCTCACCCTACCAAACTGACACTCTTCACCACCTCCTCCTGGACTTTCAGGACCTCTTTGCGTCAGGCCCCTCCAACATCGGCCACACCACCTACTTGATGCATCAGATACACACCACAGGACCACCAATCTGTCAACCATCCTGACGGAAAAACCCAAAACAAAGGGCGGAGGAAGACCAGCAGGTCCAGGAAATGCTCGATGCTGGCGTGATCTCACCCTCCACCAGTCCCTGGTCCTCTCCCGTTGTATTCATCAAGAAAAAGGACGGCACCATGCAATTCTGAGTGGATTATCACCACCTCAATGACGTGACCATCAAGGATGCCACCCTCCTTCCGGATCGACGATTCCCTCGACTCCCTGTATGGCGCCTCCTGGTTTTCGACACTAGACCTCCAATCGGGATACTGGCAAGTTCCGGTGCACCCAGAGGACAGAAAGAAGACCGCGTTTTCCACCGGCAACAAGAAACATTAGGAATTCAATGTTCTGTTCTTCAGTCTCTACAACGCCTCCGCCACCTCCTGATTGATGGAGTCCGTCCTCAGCGGCCTTACCTGGTATATTTGTCTGGCATACCTGGACGACGTCATTATTTTCAGCAAGACATGGGCCAATCACCTCCACCGTCTCAGAAGGGTCTTCCAGCACATCCATCAAGTCGGCCTGAAGCTATGCCCCTCCAAGTGCGTCCTGGCCACCCGGACCATCTCCTTCCTGGGGCAAGTGATCTCGAAAGACGGAATAGCACCCGACCCGGACAAACTGCGTGCCATCACCGACATTCCCCTGCCCCGAGACGTCCACGAAGTCCGAGCCTTCCTGGGCCTTACTTCGTATTATTGACGATTCGTTAAGGGATTCGCCGATATTGCCAAGCCCCTCCATGACCTGACCCAGAAGGGGGAACCCTTTGCCTGGAACAACGAATGACAGGAGGCGTTTCAGGAACTGAAAAGCAAACTCATCACTGCCCCGATCGTCACCTTCCCCGCTTACACCTTATCCTTCTGACTATACACAGACTTTTCTCTGATAGCCATCAGCGCCGTCCTCACCCAAGTGCAAGAGGGGCGAGAACACATCATTGCCTGTGCCAGCCGCACCCTAAACCAGGTGGAGCGGAACTACATCACCATCAAGCGGGTGTGCCTGGGTATCATCTGGGCCTTGGAACATTTTCCAAGCATATCTTTCCAGGACCCATGTCACACTTATCGCTGACCACCAGTCACTCCAATGGCACCGCCAGTCTGACACTCACAACACTTAGCTTATTAGATGGAGGGAGACCTTAGAGGAGTTCAACTATAAGATCTATCGCCCTGGCAAACTCCACACTAATGCTGACGTGCTCTCCTGTCTCCCTGTCCACACCCTCCAACCCGGATAGGAGCTCCTCGTACAGAGGCGCAACCAAGATCGGCCACCCTGGATCCCACCCCGCTTGTTTAACAAACTCCACCAGCAGGGCGACCATTTATTCACCCCGTCGGGGCACATCATCCTCGTCCCCGATACCGCCCTAGATGCCATGAAACACCTCCACTCTAACAACGGGATCCACCTTGGGACGAAAAGGCTCCTCCAAGTTTTCAACAATTTATATTGGACTCCCAACCCCTCCAAGCTAGCCAAACAGACCTCCAATCCTGCCGGGCATGTTTGCTGGACAAGGACATCACCTGCACCCCCGACCCTTTGGGAAGCATCACTGCCCAAAACCCTGGCAGCTGCTGTCCATGGACGTGGTAGGGCCTCTGTCTTCCAAGGCAGGCTACTGGTACATTATCACCTTTGTCAATATCTACTCCAAGTTTCTCATTGCATGCCCAGCCAAAGAACACCACGCTATGGTCGTAGCCGACGCCCTAGTCCACCACGTCTTCCCCTACTTTGGAATCCCTCAGGCCCTGCACTCGGACAATGCATCCGAATTCACAAGTACTATCTGGAAAGAGCTAGCTGACCTATTTGGCTATCACATTCCCACTCCTCCCCGTATTGGCCACAAGGAAACGGAGTCTGCGAAAGGAGCCACCGTACCCTTATGAATGAAGTACGGGCCCGAATTGAGGAGACGAAAAATGAAGACTGGCCGGCCCACATCAAGATCATCCAATGGGGGATGAACTCCTGCCCCTGGGAAGACGGCATCTCCCCACACGAGCGTGTGTTTGGGGAAGTGCCTCTCCTCCTTTCCCTGCAAACACTTGCAACCACCCTCCACTCCTCCCGTGTCCGACCCCCTCCACCACCTCCAAAACGGCCTAGACCTCCAACCTGATGCTGCCCCCTCCAACCCCTACAAGCTGGGCAACACCATGATGGTGGCAAAGCTACCAGTTCCACACAAATTCGCCCCATGCTCCATGGGTCCTTATACAGTCACCCACGTTCCCAGGCGCTACCAAGTAATCATAGACACAATAACACTCCCCGCACCTACAGAAACCGTCATGTACGCCCTTTCCATGTCCCCACCTCCCCCCAATCCACCCCACCTATCCCCAACGCCACCTCACCTCCCCTCGCCTCCACAGACCCCCCTCCCGACTCCTATAATTGCTATGTTACCCCCTCTCCTCCTCCCCCTCCCCGTTATCATCCATCCCTCCCCCCATCACGCCGCATAACACCTCACTCTCACCCTCGCCAATGCCGCAAATTCCCTCACCAGTCCAACCCCCCACCCCACCACAGCTTCCTTCCCCCGCCACCTCACCGACCCCCTGCCTGCCAACCCCCACCCCAATGACACCCACACCTCCCCGGATCAAGACGCCCGCAACTGCACGCACATTGTCCCCTGCCACTACCACCCCCTCACCAACATCCAAAACTCCCCTACCCATCCCCACTATTCCCCGCACTACACCCTGTGCAACCAGAGCAACATGAAACCATACACCCACATCACCACCCACTCCCACCCTCAGAACCACCATCACCTGCTCTGGCTGCATATCACACCCTCCCGCAAGATACGCTGCCACTCCATCCATCCCCCTCTTCCATGTCCCCACCACAGAGTCCGACTGCCCCCAGCCCTCACACCCCTAATACAACTCCTATCACCCTCATGATACACCAAGTTCAGTCACCTCCAACCTCTATCCACAGGGAAAACCTAGTCGCATCACCCCAGCATACAACAACCACTGCCTCCCCACTCGCCAGCATTCAGCCAAGGCCCTTAGGAAGACAACTACCTCCAGCCATGATAATAAGGTGCTCCACCTGGACACCAGTCTTCGGAGGGAAGCACCGCATCCGCGGGCCCCACCACCAACTCCAACTCCTCCAAATGGCTGCCCAACCTTCCACCCTCTTCCTCACCTGCGCCCCACACCAAGATGAAAATCAAATGACCACAAGGTGGACCACCCTCCTACAACACCTGATGCCAGCCCACGACACCAACACCACCAAGACCTACTATCTCCAAGCACAGGAACGTGACTTTCCCCACCCCGACGGTGGTGAAATACCGACATTTAACGATAGCACGACACCCCCAGGAGGTGACAATGGAGAGTTGGATGGAGCAAGCTGGACGTCCATGCTAAATGGGCGCAAGTCCCTAGGAGCCGCGCGCCCCTACTCCCCAGAACTGGCCCGGCAAGAACACCTCAGGCCGGGCGCATTACCCTCTTGCCAGCCCGGCCTGCATTAGGATTGGGGTAGAGCTGAACTTTCCACCCTAAGCAACGCCCCAGAGATGGCCTCTAGCCACTCACCCTCGGAGATGGCCTCTAGCTGCTCCACCTACGAGACAGCCTCTAGCCGCTCACAGCCCGAAACAGCATCTAGCCACTCCACCTGGGCTACCTATCCTCCCTGCAGGACCTGTGACGGCTTCCAGCTGCACATGGGGAAAGAAGGACACATCCCCTTTCCCCCTGCAGTAGTCTCAGAGGGCACGATACCAACGACAGTCTCCAGCTGCGCCCACTGATGGGAGACGGCCTCTAGCTGCTCTTCGCCTGCATGTCGCCCTTCATACGGGGTTTCGGCGATGTCCTCCAGCCGCGCTCCGTCTGCGGCCCCATCAGGAAGTTGGGCCTCAGCGACAGACTCCACCCGCGCCGACAGGGTAGGGACGGCCCGTAGCTGCCCTCCTCCTGTTGCCCAAGGGACCTCGGCGACGGCCTCCAGCCTCACCAAGGAGGGACACTACCAAAGCCCCTCGCCCGCTGTGACTTCGCAACGTGTGGGCAACCTCTGCCCTTCCCCACCCACCTGCAGCGGAGCCAGGAGTCCCCATCCCCCCCCAGATCAAGGCAGCCTCCAGATAGAAGATTCCCAGCTAGTGGACTGGTGGCGAAGCCCTGTATTGTCCCTGGGGCTGTTCTCCCTACAACCGGCACCCGCAGAAGACCTGCCCCTGATGGACCCCTGCCTGGGACAATGACGCAGCCCCACTCTGATGGCGAGACTCCGGGAAGGGGACTGCAGCCACTGGGACCCCGACGGCACCCCCAGCACCCCGGGGTGAGGCCTTCCCAGCCCCAGGCCCAAGCAACGTTGCTCTCCCATCAGGCGCATACGGAAACGCCCAGAGAGGCTGATTGGCCTGTACCCCGGAGGCCAGACTCAACCCCCAGCTGCCAGCATGAGGGGCCCTTCACCACGCCCCACCAGCTGTCTGCGGAAGGAGACGACGCCCACCCTTGCCCATGAATAGAGACCCAGTGTGTGTGTGTGACGAAGTGAACTAAAGTGAAGGACAGTGCCAAGAAAAACGGACATCCAGTGCAACAATGACTAACCATAACCAAGCCCCCCCTCTTGTGATTGTGCCAACCTATAGTGATCCTTAGCTCCCCCCCCCCCAATCTCATCCACCCTTAGAGAACTTATAGTAAGAGTGTAGAATGGTGAAGCAGTAAGTCCCCTCAGGACAAAAAACCATTAAGGTGATAGACTGTGTACCGTGAAATAACTAGAACTGAACTCTCATTCCTAATAAGACGGTACGAGCCTAGAGATAGTGAACGGTGCCACACGCACTCTCCCTGATATACCTATTGTGTCTATCCCCTGTCATGTGAGATACGCTTAACCAGATTCAGCAGCCCCAAAATTCATTTTTCATTCATTGCCAGACGCCATGTATCCCAAACGGGGTGGCCAAGGGCTTAGAGTTAATTGTTTTACAGGGAGGGACACTAATCCTCCACCAACCCCACTTGACACGTAGGGAGAACGTTATACTAACAGCATCTGGTGTTCCCAGGCGGTCACCCATCCAAGTACTAACCAGACCCAACGTTGCTTAACTTCGCTGATCGGACGGGAAGCGGTGTACTCAACGTGGTATGGCCGTTGGTTGATGACATAAATATAGTGAGATTGTCTGCCTGTTACTGTATTGAAGAATTTGTGAAAATACGTGTAGATTGTTGCCTAGAGTTTTTATGCCCTGTTCCTCTTATGTTTGTGGTCTAGCCCCGGTCTAGAAAAGAACCCAACTGCAGGCCAGGAGTTTCTAGGATGGGAGGCTGCCCTAAAAACACCTAGCGTAACAGTAGGGAAGAGTAAAGTTATGATCTTCGAGAGAAGTGAAGTCACTGAATGTACAGTGAGGTTGGATGAGGAGGAAATGGAAAATGTGAGTGCGTTTAAGTACTTGGGTAGTGTGATGAATATGGATGGAAGTTTAGAGGGTGAAGTGCATGAAAGGGTACAACAAGGAAGAAAGGTTGCTCGTTCCTTGAAAGCAGTGATAAGAAACAAGAAAGTGAGCATGGAAGTGAAAAAGTTAATACATGACAGTACTGTGATTCCAACTCTAACGCATGAAAGTGAAGCTTGGACCTTGTTGGAGGGACATAAGTCAGGAGTGAGAGCAGTGGAAATGAGTTATTTGAGAGGAGCATATGGAGTCACATGGACAGACAGACTGATAAATGGGGATGTGAAGGAGCGTTGTGGTGTGGATGTGAATGTGATAATAAGCGTTAGGAGAAACACACTGAGGTGATTTGGCCACGTGGAGAGATGGAGAGTGAGAGACTGATGAGGAGAGTGTATGTGAGTGAGGTGGAGGGGGGGAGAGGGAGGGGGAGGCCAAGGATGAGATGAAGGGATGGAGTGGAGAGGTATATGAGAGAGGGGGATGCGAGCTGGGAACAGGGAAAAAATGGCGCGGGACAGGGCGACATGGAGGCGATTTGTTTATGGCCATCCCTTACAGGATTAGGGCGTCTGGCAATACTAAATAGATAGTATAATATATGCACAGTGGGTACCCAAGTTTAGCGTTTTCTTTAATCTGACCATACCACGCCGAACTCGGTTGCATGTAAATAGCTGTGTTCCTTCTGACTCATGACAATACCCACTCATATTTACCTCTTAGTCCAAATTATTCCCTCATATAATACTATAAACAGTCTGCTGCATGACACGTATAATTTTAGCAAGGTTTAGACTCGATAAAGGCCATACGGTATTGAACACACACATGAAGATATTGTCATACATGAAAAGCGTGGTAGGTGGGAGCGCCCACCAATCATTCACCTAGTGTAGTGGTACTCTGTTTTTAGGGTAGCTCTACACTGAGCGGCAAGCCAAATGATTTCCTGTAAACCAGGAAATAATTTACAATGCTGGGTGGTAACCTTATACCTAACAACATGTGTTCCCTACGTAACAAATGGGTTGGCAGAGGGTTAGTGCCCCTTCCCGGAAAACAGCAAATTAAAAATACGAATAAGAAGCATCAGTCTAGGACTGACCAACAGGTGACGACTAAGGCCCGAGTCACCGAAGAAAGGACATGGTACGGATTGCGACACGAAATGTAAGGGGTGCAAATGATGAGGTGAAAGAGAGAGCTTGGCCAGGTGCTTGAGGGTGCAAAAGTAGATGTACGTGGATTAATTGAAAGTAAATGGAGAGGTGAGAGTGTGAAAGAATGGGAGTATGGATGGAGTATATGCGCGGGAGTGGGTGAGAATGATAGGGCAAAAGAACGAGTTTATATTGTGTGCAAGAGATGGAAGGAGAATATAAAGAGAGTATGAATCCGTCGGCGCAAGGATTGTGTGGGAATGGTTGAAAGTTGGACTACAAATGTGGGCGCTTGTGTGAATGTGCCAACGCAAGATCACGCAAGCAGAGTGAAAGAAGAGTTCTGGACAAATGTGGAGGCATGCATGGAAAAGTTTGGAAGGAGTGAGAGTGTTTTTTATTGGAGATATGAATGGAAAAGTAGGGAATGGGAAGGTGGATGATTTTTTTTTTTTTTTTTTTTTTTTTGTGTCCGACTCTGAACATAGGCTTCACAGCCTGCTATCAAGGCCCAGCAGTCCTCCTACATACCATACACCTCTACATGTCACCACTTCGGCGCTAACACCCACCGTCCATATTGAATACATGCTAGGGCTGTCTCATACAGGACTGGTGTATTGGTATTAGCGGGGGTATTTTTTTGACATGTCGGCGGGTCTTCTGGTAGATCAGTAAAGCCTGATTTAATGAAATTCAAATCCTTAAACTGTTCCCTGCCCCAGCCGGGATTCGAACCTGGGTCCATTAGGACTGCAGGCCACCTCTCTACCGATTGAGCCACCGCCTCCCTCACATCTTCAACAGCAGGGTGTGCCTGCTGAGATAGATGAGAATGGCAGTGGTCTAGTGGACATTTGTGGCAGGAGGGGGATGGTGATAGCCATTACCCTCTTCAGACACAGAATGATCCACTGATATACGCAGTGAGTGATGAGAAGGGTGGGTGGTGAACTGAATGAAAGGAAGGCAATGACTGATTAAGTGTGTGTGGATGATAGATTGAGAAGGTGTGTATAACAGGGTGTTAAAGAACTTAGTCGGAGAGTGAAAGATAAAAATGGTAGACTTGTGGAGAAGGCAGAAAAAGTGAGTAGATGGTGAGAACACTTTAGGGAATTGCTGAGCACAGAGAATGAAAGTAATGCGAGTATAAGTAAGTGGCTGGGGAATGGCTAGGAGGAGGAGGGAGGTGAGAAGAGAAGAAGAAATCAGTAGGATGAAAGTTGTGGATGCAATGAAGAAAGTCAAACTGGGGAAAGCCGCAGGAAGTGATGGAATGTGTAATGAAATGCTGATGCATAGGGGAGAGATAGTAGTAGAATGGATGTTGAAGATGTGCAGACTGGCCTGGGAAGAAGGAAAAGTTCCGGAGGACTAGAAGTCAGGTATAATCTTTCCCCTGTACTATGGAAAAGGGGAAAAAGAAGTGTGTGGTAATCATAAGGGCATTTGTCTTCCTAATGTAACAGGAAAAGTATATGGTAGGATACCGGTACTTTTTTTTTTGTATCCGACTCTGGACAAAGGCTTCAGGGCCTATTTCTCGGGGGCAGTGGCCTATCCCGAGACCCAGTAGTCCTCCTGCATCTCATGTCACCACTTCGGCACTAACACCCACCGTCCATATTGAATACATGCTAGGGCTGTCTCATACATGACTGGTGTATTGGTATTAGCGGGGGTTCTTTTACGACATGTCGGCGGGTCTTCTGGTAGATCAGGAAAGTCTGCTTTTATGAAATTCAAATCCTCAAACTGTTCCCTGCCCCAGCCGGGATTCGAACCTGGGTCAATTAGGACTGCAGGCCGCCTCTCTACCGATTCAGCCACCGCCTCCCCCACAGGGAAATAACAGGAATTAGTTAGACAAGAACAGGGAGGTTTTAGGAAGGGAAGAGGTTGTGTAGATCAGATATTCATTCTTATGTCTCTAGTGGAAAAGTTTCTAGAGAAGGGAAAGAAGTTGTATGCAGCCTTCACTGATTTGGAGAAAGCATATGACAGGGTGAATAAACAAGGATTGTGGAAAGTGTTAAGAATATATGGAGAAAATGGGAAGTTGCTGAATGCTGTGAAAAGTATGTATGCGGGTGCTAATGCAGCAGTGCGTGAGGATAGTGAACCGAGTTTTTTTTTTATCTGAAGGTTGGATTGAAACAGGGATGTGTCATGTCTCCATGGCTGTTCAATCTGTATATGGATGGGGTTATAAGAAGAATGCAAGGTAAAGCAGTGGATGTTGGAGTGGCCCTAATGAGAGAGGGCAGTGTGTGGAAACTCTCGGTACGGTACTGTCTGCAGATGATATATGTTGTGCTGTTAAGTGAAGACGAAGGGGAGCTGCAAGGCTTTGAGAATGAGTTGGGAGAGTGTGTAAGAAACGAAATCTAAAGGTGACTGTAGGGAAGAGTAAAGTTACAGTCTTAAGACAAATGAAGTCACTGAATGTACAGTGAGGTTGGATGAGGAGGAGATGGAAAATGCGAGTGCATTTAAGTACTTGGGTAGTGTGATGAATAAGGATGAAAGTTTAGAGGATGAAGTGCTTGAAAGGGTGCAACAAGGAAGAAAGGTTGCTAGTTCTTTGAAAGCTGTGATAAGAAACAGGGAAGTGAGCATGGAAGTGAAAAAGTTACTGATGACAATATTGTGATTCCAACTCTAACGTATGAAGTGAAGCTTGGACCTTGTTAGAGGGACACAAGTCAAGAGTGAGGGCAGTGGAAGTGAGCTATTTGGAAGGAGCATGTGGAGTCACATGGAGAGACAGACTGATTAATGAGGAAGTGAAAGAGCATTGTGGTATGGATGTGGATTTGATACGAAGCGTTAGGAGTAACACACTGAGGTGGTTTGGCCATGTGGAGAGGATGGAGAGCGAGACTGACGAGGAGAGTGGATGTGAATGAGGTGGAGGGGGGTTGAGGGAGGGGAAGGCCAAGGATGAGATGGAGGGATGGAATGTAGAGGTATATGAGAAAGGAGGGTGTGAGCTGGGAGCAGGGCAGTGAAATAGTGGGAGACAGGGCGACATGGAAGCAATTTGTTTGTGGCTACCTCTTGGGGGATTAAGGCGTCTGGCAACAGACAGATAGCAAAGCATCATGCCCATCATCCTGCTTCACTCCACCAGTTACTTCCGACTCGTAGCAATATCCCATTTGCCTCTTAACTTCTCTGAAATGCCACTATAAGTAATTTACTGCATAACACCATGAAATTTAACCAAGGCTTGGACAAAATAAAACTCATAATAAAAAAAAATAAAAAAATTCTTACGTAACCACTCTGACTCACTTGGCTCACCCAACTCTTCTCCTCCCCCCCCCCACCTTGCTGAGTATATCATCATTCAGCACCTGGTGAAGGATCCTTCAGAGCAAATCCTTCAAAATCATAACCCATTATCTTCAGGGTCATTGTCAAGGAACAGTGAATCATTGTCCTGATTGTCTTCACTGGCAGGAGCTGAATCATGTCATTGTCATGGAACAGTGAATCTTTGTCCTGACTGTCTTCACCGGCAGGAGCTGAATCATGAACGGGAACGGAAGGTGTAGCTTGTACCTTACGTCCTGTGTACCGTGTGATTAATGTTTAATTGGTGTCTTAAATTTATATTAATATTAACATTAAAGTGGATCACTTTTCTAATTTTTTAGCAATTGGAAAATACTTTATTGCTACAACTTAAGTTTAAACATTTTTCAAATACTGCAGAACCCAAAATTGCCGAACTCATAATTAACAACTTCACTAATTAGTGAGTTCTTCCAAAAGAAATAGTAGGAAAAATACAGAAAATAAATAGGAGGAATATGAATTGAATTGGTAAGGTCTCTCTGCTGAAAGTTAACGTACATTTAAAGCTCAATCTTTTGTTGGTTTTTGTGAGTACATGTGAAAGAGAGAGTACTGATGCAAACAGCAATGTACTCCTGTTATGCTAGGTGTTATTAGGTCGACTTCTCGTCCTAAGAACACTAGCTACTGACCGGGGTCCTCTTTCGAGACCGGAACTAGAACGCACAACAAGAGGAACAGGGCATAAAAACTCGGATGACTGGCCTAACACATATATGCCTTAATTCCGAGTCCCTTACAATATACAGCAAGTATATACAACATAGGTTATGTGGACAATGTCAGGCTTTTGGTACACAAGAATTACTACATACAAAACATATAAGGGTAATCATCATCAGTCAACAATAGTCACTAATAGTACACAGGAGTTATGGGCACAGTCTATATAGTTCTTCCCGTGCAGTCCTAGTGTACCACTCGTTACTTTTAGACTTAGGTAATTCTTGCTGTACATTAGAGGTGTCACTGTCAGTCTTCACTGTACCACTGATGTGAACAAGCCATATAATACATACACTGTCAGTCCTTGTTCTGTAGGGAGTCACTGTAATGACACTAGTGGGCTTCTTGGGCTGCTGAAACCTGGGCTTAATCAGAGGTAGCGCCCGGGCGTAGGGGGCTGGTCCTCGGGCATGCCCTCCCGTAGTGGACACGGGACTACTGCAGGAGGTGAGGTAGCCCGGGTGTGGTCACGGTCTGAGGTGCAGGGAGGCCCTTCCTTAGTGCGGCCTCGACCTGACAGGTGGCCCTCGGGACTGGGGCCAAACAAGGCCAGGAGTCGTGCCTGCCACCATCTGCTCCTGACGGAGGGTCGTTGGCGGGACAGGCTTGGGAGGTCCTGCCCCAGAGTCCTGGGTGCGTCCCTGGGTGGCTGGGGGCTGCGCTCACCACTGGGCTGGACCATCCTCAGGAGTTGCCTGCGGCGTCCCTTCCGGGAGGCATCCATCAGTGCCAGGCGTCGTCCAGGGGCGACTCGTAGGGTGTGGACTCCCTCTCCTGGGATTGGGCCCTGCCACCACTCCTCGAAGGGCAGCTCCTCCTGGGGACCACACATATGGGGAGAGTGAGAAGGGCATCTCGCTCAGCCTCTGGGTGACAAGTGGCCTGAGCCAGGGACTTCCTCCGATGGGGAAGCCCTAGAGACTGCAGATAAAGGGCGTTCAGTGGCCGACCCTTCCCCGACGTGGACAGTGGCCAATGTCGTGGTTCCACAGGCTCTGACGGCAGCAGCAGAAGGGTATACAGTGGCAAACCCTTCCCCAGTATGGACAGTGGCCGATACCATGGTGCTACTGCCGGAGGAGGAGGAGGCAAAGGGCGTACAGTGGCCGACACTTTCCCCACATGGACAGTGGCTGACATCGCGGTTCTGCATTTCCCTGTCTTGCCAGCCGATGTGGGTAAAGTTGCCGCCACGTCCAACCTGGGGTGTACAGTGGCCGCTACCACGGAGCTGGTTCCAGGGGTGACCATACAGTGGCTGCTCCTTCCCCGGTATGGACAGTGGCTGATACTGCAGTGTTGCAGGGGGCAACAGCTGAAGGTCATACAGTGGCCGATCCTTCCCCAGTATGGACAGTGGCCGATACCGCGGTGTTGCTTGGGACTGCCTGTAGACAAGTCCCACCCCAATCCTGACGAGGGCTGGCCTGGCTGAGATGTAGTTGGCCGAGACTGTTTAGTTGTCATTGGCCATGTTGAGGGGAAGAGGGGCATAGGGCTGTGGTGCACCTGGGCTCGTATTGCTCGGACCTGGCGCACTGTCTACCTGTCCCTCCGTGGTCTCCTTCTGGAGTGGGGGTGGGGCCGTGGCTCCGTCCTAGGGAGGATGTCTCCACAGGGGTGTGTATTTCACCACTGTCGGTGGGGAAAAAGTCATGTCCTCGTGGCTGGAAGTGGTATGTGTCAAAGGTGGAGGTCTGGTGTGTCGGTATGAGGTGATGGAGGAGGGTGATCCAGTGCCGTGTGATCTGGTTGGGTTCTTGGTGTGGGGTGTATGTGATGTGCAGGATGGTGTGTGGTGTGTGGCGATGTCGAAGTAGTTGGTCTTTGGCTGGGCCCTTGTGCAGGGTACCAGACGGTGCAGCAGATTCTCATCTCTGGTGGTGGCGAGCTGTGAGAGGCTTCTGGCTGTAGGCTGGTGAGAGGTGAGATGGGCAAGGTTTTATGGGGGCATCTAAGGTAGGTGTGGATCTTTTCCCTGGGGAATTGGGTGGATGGAAGTTTCCACTGCGCCTGGTGTAGGCTCAGCCTGATGGGGGTCGTGTTGGGGGTGTGTGTGGTTCGGGTATTGGGTGTAGTTGCCGGTGGTTGGGGTGATGTTGGGGGTGTGGGTGAGGGCGTAGCTGTGTATCTGGCTGGTGGGCGAGAGAGGCGTCCGGATCTGGTTGTGGTGGTGGTGAGGACGGGTGTTGGTGGTGAGGTGGTGAAGTCACGTGTGGTTTTGAGGGTCGTCTGTGCGTGGTGGTGTGTTGGGGTGGGGGTGTGTGTGGTGGGTTTGGGCTGGTGGGGCTGGCGTGCTCGGTGGGGACGTGGTGTGGGCAAGGGTGTGTGGGTGGTAGTAGGGGATGCACGTGGTGGAGAGTGGGCGGGGGTGGTGGGGCTGCGGTGTGACGTACTGAGGTGTGGTGTGGTGCGGCTGGGAGTTGCTGTAGGGGTGATAGGTATTTGGGTAGGTGTGCGAGTAGTGCGGGGAGGTGGTGTAGTGTGGCTGGGGGTGTGGGTGGATTCTGGGGCATGTTCAGGCGTGTTGGGTGGCGGTGGCGTGGCAGTACGAGGTGAGGTGTCTGGCTGGGTTGCTGATGAAGCATCGGGGTCCTGTGGGAGTGGTGGGGGCCTGGAGAATGGCGAGGTGGGTGAGAGGGTCGTGGAAGGTGAGGCGGAAGAGGAGAGTGTGAAATAGTAATGGTATAAGTCAGAGGACGGTTCTTGGAAAGCTGGAGACAGTGGGGTGACGGGGCGGGAGATGGAGTGTGTGTGGCCTGGGGTAGTGTTGTGTGGAAGGGTCGCATGTGACGGTTGTGATGTGTGCGGGTGTGGCCGTGTTGTTGTACAGTGACTTGGTAGGGGTTGGGGACTTTGACTATTGTGTAGGGTCCCTCAAACCGTAGTGATATTTTATTAGGGACCAGCAGATGTGCTACCACTACTAAATCTCCAGGCTTATAGGGGTTGGGTGTTGCGGTGTCTGGCTGGAGATCCTGTTGCTGTTGTAGGTGGTGTAACCATCATTTGAGGTGATGGAGAGGGTCAGAGGTTGGGGGTGAGGAGGGGGGCTGGAGGTGGTGTCATAGGGGTAGGAGGAGGGGAGCTTCTCCGAACACCCGTTCATGTGGGGTGATCCTATCATCTCTCGGGCAGGTGTTCATGCCCCATTGTATAATTTTGACATGTGCCAGCCAGTCTTTGTTGCCCGTTTCTTGTATCCGTGTTTGCACCTGGTTGAGAAAGGTATGATGGCTCCTCTCGCATACTCTGTTCCCTTGGGGCCAATAGGGGGAGGAGAGAGAGATCTGGTAGCCGAACAGGGTGGATAGTTCTCTCCAGACCTTTCTGGTAAATTCTGGGGCATTGTCTGAGTGTAGGACCTGAGGAATTCCAAAGTAGGGGAAGATGTGGTGGACTAGTGTTTCGGCTACGACCATGGCGTGGTGTTCCTTGGCAAGGCAGGTGATGAGGAATTTTGAGTAGATGTCGACAAAAGTGATGATATATTTGTAGCCGGCTTTGGGTGGTAAGGGCCCGACTACGTCAACAGATAGCAATTGCCCTGGCTTGTGGGCGGTGATTCTTCCCGATGGCCCTGGTGTGCGGGTGACGTCTTTTCCCAGGGAGCAGGCTCGGCAGGCTTGAATGATTTTCTTCGCTAGGTTGGAGGGGCCGGCTGTCCAATAGATGTCGTTAAAAACTTGGAGGAGTTTTTTTGTGCCGAAGTGGATGCCATTGTGCGAGTGGAGGTGGGCCATGGCGTCGCAGGCAGTCAGGGTCCAGGACTATGTGTCTGTCCTGGGTGAACAGGTGGTTGCCGTGCCGGTAGAGTTTGGCAAATGTCTGGGGTGGTATCCAGGGAGGTCACTCCTTTTTCTGCCATTGCTGAATATGGTCAGGGGTAGCGTGGATGGAGTTGATGTGGAGTCGCGACAAGGCTTCAGCGTTGGCATGCAATTTCCCGGGTTGGTAGGCAATTTCAAAGTCAAATTCCTCCAGTGCCTCTCTCCATCTGATTAGTTGGGCGTTGTTTGTGTTAGACTGACTTAGCCACTGAAGAGATTGATAATTGGTGATGATCGTAACGTGGGTGCCTGATATGTGTGCTCGGAAGTGTTCTAAGGCCCATGTAGTGCCCAAACGATGATATGTTCTCGCCCGTCCTGCACTTGGGCTAGTACGGCACCTATGGCGACTAGGAATATGTCTGTGTACAGAAGGAAAGGCGGGGTGTAGTCTGGAAAAGCGACAATTGGGGCGGTGATGAGCTTGGACTTCAGTGTGTTGAAGGCAGTGATTCGGGCCTCAGTCCAGAGGAATGGCTCGCCTTTCTTGGTTAAATCATGGAGGGGTTTAGTGATGTTGGAGAAACCCTTCATGAAACACCGATAGTAGTAGGTAAGTCCAAGGAAAGCGCACACGTCGTGGACGTCTTTGGGTAGGGGGAAGTCTGTGATGATAGTTAGTTTGTCGGGGTCAGGAGAAATGCCCTCTGCCAAGATTATGTGACCCAGGAAGAAAATGGATCGCTAAGCCAGGATGCACTTAGAGGGCTTGAACTTGAATCCTGCTTGGCATGTGCGTGTGAAGACCTGCTTGAGGTGCTGGAGGTGGTCGGCCCAAGCCCAACTAAACACGAACACATTGTCTAGGTACGCCAGGCAGATTTCCCAGGTAAGGCCACTGAGGACTGACTCCATCAGTCGGGAGAACGTGGTGGGGGCATTGCAGAGTCCGAAGGGGAGGACATTAAATTCGTAATGTTTGCCACTGCTGGTGGAGAAGGCTGTTTTTTCTTTGTCCTCCGGGTGGACAGGGACTTGCCGATACACTGACTGGAGATCCAGGGTGGAGAACCATAAGGATCCGTGCAAGGAGTTGAGGGAGTTGTCTATCCTGGCTAAGGGGGTAGCATCCTTCGTGGTCACGTCATTAAGTTTACCGTAGTCCACACAGAAATGCATGGTGCCATCCTTTTTCTTGACGAGGACGAGAGGAGAGGACCACGGGCTAGTACAGGGGAAGACGACACCGGCATCTAGCATGTCCTGGACCTGCCAGTCCTCCTCCATCTGTTGTTTAGGTTTATTTCACCGTGATGGTTGTCGGATGGGTGGTCCTATGGTGTGGATCTCATGGTGGAGGTATGAGGTGTACCCGATGTCTGCTGGGCTTGATGAAAATAGGTCTTGAAAGTCCAGGAGGAGTTGTTGAAGGCTGTTAGTCTGGTGAGGTGAGAGGTGTTCAGGTAGGGGGGGTAGGGTGGCAGGTGAAAGGGGGGAGGTGTCAGAAGGCTCAGTTTCCTCCATACCTCCCACTATTAGTCCTCAAGAGAGGGTGAGCAGCGTGGTGGTGAGATTCGCGACTCACACTGCTCGAAGGTGGGGGGAAAAAAAGGTGGGTGATAGTAAGCAGGAGAAAGCCCCTGGTGGTAGGCTGGGCAAGAACAGGACGGAGGTGCTGCTGGGTATGTTCAGTTGTAGCCAGGCCTCGTGTTGGGGGGAATAGTTATGGCAGAAGCGATGGTTGTGGGGAAAGTGGGGTGGGGTGGGGGGTTTGTTGGGCGGGGATGAAGGGTAGGGGAGAGGACAGGGTGGGGGGGTAAGGGGGGTGGTGTGCATGTGCAGAGTGGCTGGGCAGGGGCAGGGGTGGGAGGTAGGGTGGAGGGTAGGGTGGGGGGGTAAGGGGGGGTGGTGTGCACATGCACAGTGACTGGGCAGGGAAGCTGGATGTCTTAGAAATTGGAGGCGCCACTTGTGGCAGTCAATGTTCGCGTGGAGTTTCTGTAAGAGTTCCAGCCCCAGATAGCCGTCATAGGCATGGCAGGTAGAGTCAAACGATGAATTTGTGCTTGGTGGAGACTTGTTGGTGTGTGTCTGTCCAAAGGGCCCAGGTCTCCCCACATATTGGCCGGGGGCCATCCCACATCTATGAGGTGGGCTGAGGTGGGGAAGAGCGGGCCAAAGGCTGAGGTGTGGCAAGAGTAGAAATGCGTATGGAAACAAGATCTGGCCGCTCCTGTGTTGACCAGCAGCCTCGGCTTTACCCCATTCAGCCTCACTTTGTTGTAGACTGGGGGACGGCATTTCTGTGAGATGGCCCCGCCACCATGGGGAAGTGTGGGGACAGACCTAAAAATCCATTTGCTGTGTGGCATCCTCCTCTCCAGGCTCCATTTCCCCAGGATTGGTGTAGGTGGTAGGTGGAACATCGTCTTCGGGGCCGTTGTCTTCTAGTGCAAGACCCTTCGGTGCCCCTGGGTGGTCGCCCTGCGCTATGCAGCCTTCAGTTGTTCACGTATGTCGTGGGGGGGGGGGCAGCTATGGCTGCAGGCAGTGGACTCCCATGGGTTGATGGATAATAATTTGGGCTTTCCTTGGGACTGGGGCGTCTCTTTGAAGGATATGCTCTCGGACAGTGTTGGTTCATGATTAGGTTGGGAGGGGGGTGGTTGTTGTTGTTGTTGAGGCATCTTGTGGGTACAGAATTTGCTTACTGCAATGATTGGCTGGGGGATGAGGCGTGCGGCTAGGAGGCGCCACACAAGTTGCATGTCCCGGTTGAGATCTCCCGAGGGGTCATAGATGGTGAAGTGTTCTCTTATTGTGCTATGGAGGATCCTCAACAGGGTGTTAAATATGTGTTGTTTCCGGTTGACTGCGTCGGTCTCCGGGTAGGCAGCGGTGATGAGTCGCCTGGCCTGGATGAGGGTATCGTCCAGGTTTCCGTCAAATGTGAGGGCATCTAGTTGCAATAGGGCTATAACTTTGCCCAGGGATGGCGTGATCACCATTCACAATTTGTACGAATTTTTCCTGTTTTAGTCCCGGGACAATTTTTGAGGCTATGCTTAATACTGCCTTGCTCAGGTGTGGCAGAGTGACAGCTATTTTCTCCATGTCATTTTCAAAGCCTATGTCCAGTATGGGTTTAACCACAGCCAGGTATACATTGATGTCGTACTATTCGGGATCAATTTTGGCCAGTTGGATGTGGGGTTTGGTCGTCATTGTGCTAGATTTCCCTGTTTTTGGCTCCTCTCTGCATTCTGATCGGGTCAAGAATCACTGCTGGCTACCAGTGTTATGCTAGGTGTTTTTAAGTCGACTTCTCATCCTAAGAACACTAGCTACTGAGCGGGGTCCTCTTTCGAGACAGGAACTAGAATGCACAACAAGAGGAACAGGGCATAAAAACTCGGCTGACTGGCCTAACACATATATGCCTTAATTCCGAGTCCCTTACAATATACAGCAAGTATATACAATATAGATTATGTGGACAATGTCAGGCTTTTGGTACACAATAATTACTGCACATAATACATACAAGGGTAATCACCATCAGTCAACAATATTCACTAATAGTACATAGGAGTTATGGGCACAGTCTATATAGTTCTTCCTGTACAGTCCTAGTGTACCACTCATTACTTTCAGACTTAGGTAATTCTTGCTGTACATTAGAGGTGTCACTGCGATGGGTATGAACACTGTCAGTCATCACTGTACCACTGATGTGAACAAGCCATATAACACAGGCACAGTCAGTCCTTGTTCTGTAGCGAGTCACTGTTTTTACACTAGTGGGGTTCTTGCGCTGCTGAAACGTGGGCTTAATCAGAGGTGGCGCCTGGGCGTAGGGGGCTGGTCCTCGGGCGTGCCCTCCTGTACGGGACATGGGACTGCTGCAGGAGGTGAGGTAGCCCAGGTGTGGTCACGGTCCAGGGTGCAGGGAGGCCCTTCCTTAGTGGGGCCTTGACCTGACAGGTGGCCCTCGGGACTGGGGCCAAACAAGGCCAGGAGTCGTGCCTGCTGCTGTCTGCTCCTGGCGGAGGGTCGTCGGCGGGACGGGCTCAGGAGGTTCCGCCCTGGAGTCCTGGGTGCGTCCCTAGGTGGCTGGGGGCTGTGGTCACCACTGGGCTGGACCGCCGTCAGGAGTTGCCTGCGGCATCCCTTCTGGGTGGCCTCCGTCAGTGCCGGGCGTCATCCAGGGGCGACTCATAGGGCGTGGACTCCCTCTCCTGGGATTGGGCCCTACCACCACTCCTCAAAGGGCAGCTCCTCCTGGGGACCACACCTGTGGGGAGAGTGAGAAGGGCATCCCACTCAGCCTCTGGGCGACAAGTGGGCTAAGCCAGGGACTTCCTCCGACGGGGAAGCCCTAGAGACCGCAGATGAAGGGCGTACAGTGGCCGACGTCGCGGTTCCACAGGCTCTGAGGGCAGCAGCAGAAGGGCGCACAGTGACCGACCCTTCCCCGGTATGGACAGTAGCCGATACCGCGGTGCTGCTCCCGGAGGGGAAGGAGTCAGACAAAGGGCGTAAAGTGGCCGACCCTTCCCCAACGTGGACAGTGGCCGATGTTGCGGTTCTGCCTTTCCCTGGCTTGCCAGCTGACATGTGTACAGTGGCCGTCACGTCCAACCCGGGACGTACAGTGGCCACCACTGCAGGGCTGGTTCCACAAGTGACTGCAGCAGAAGGGTGTACAGTGGCCGCTCCTTCCCCAGTATGGATAGTGGCCGATAAAGTGGTGCTGCTTGGGACTGCCTGTAGACAAGTCCCACCCCAATCCTGGCGAGGGCTGGCCTGGCTGAGATGTAGTTGGCCGGGACTGTTTAGTTGTCGTTGGCAGTGTTGAGGGGAAGAGGGGCGTAGGGCTGTGGTGTACCTGGGCATATCGCTTGGACCTGGCGCGCTCTCTACCTGCCCCTCCATGGTCTCCTTCTGGGGTGGGGGTGGGGCCATGGCTCCGTACTAGGGGGGATGTCTCCAAGGGAGTGTGTACTTCAATTCCATTAACCTCTTAATAACCCCCGGCTTTGAACAACCCTTTACAGTACTGATGTCAATGATGTCGAGATAGCGCAAGCTATAAAAAACTGTGAACAATTAAGGGAAGGGAACGAAGGACACTGGTATGTTTACACGACCTTACACTACCATCCCAGGCACTCTGGCAGTCACTTCTCAGATGTTTTCACCCATATTGCACATGCACCAAAACTTTATGAATTCTTCCACGAATCACAGCAAATCACAGGATGGGTTTAGGAAGCCGAAAAACACATTGCTAGGTGCGCCAGACAGTTCTTTTAACATTTGTAAGATAAATAAATTGATTTTAGAACTCTTTAAAAAATTGTCCCAGGGCCGGCCAGGGGTGTATGCAAATTTCTGAACCCACGGCCACTGAGAGGTTAAGCCGTTAAGCCATACCTACGATTGTTTGTTTCCGGTGCAATGTAAGAAACTTACTTTACATACTCCAAGGTGGATTTCATTTCCCAATTTCTCAACTGCAGGTTAGTTAAGGTTGTTTAGATTATTTGGTACAGTTAAAGTAGGTTAGGTTACGTTTAGTTAAACACTTAGGACAGTTCTTTCAGCCATCAGGCTGACTATTCAAACAAGAGTTGCCACAGCCGAACAGCTAAAAACAACGGGGAAACAGATTTAACAAGAAACGTTTATTTATGGGTAATGCATTACAGTACTTGTGATTCATAGGCTACGCAAGTACCGGTAAATGTCATTTTCAGGAGAATTAGCAAGTTTTAAGAATTAGCAAGGGGGCTTGGAACGTAACCCTTGCTAATTGGGGGGGTTACTCTGTACTGTACACTTTATGCACATTATTATATATGATCTTATAAACTAAAGATGTTCACTTTATACATTTCACTTATCACCCGTCACCCTTGAGCAGTATATCAGGAACTTGCAGGGAAATGATGTGGGTGAGACCGAGACAGAGCACAGGGGAGGGGGGGATACCAACACCGTTAGCCCGCCACCAACCGAAACACGAACACACAAACCACGTGGGCAATCGGAGTTTTCCCAATATATAAGAACTTAGTCCAGTGACTCCAGTCGGTTCCTCGACTCCGGTAAAAGCGAATTCCAGTCTATTGAAGTCCATTGTTGCGAAGTTTTATTTATTTTTATTTATTTATTTATTTTTTTTACTACTGGGAGGAACCTACGAAAACATTTGAAATATGTGTATGATCATTAAATAAACATTTAAAATTATATGAGTTTTTGTTTTATTCACCGGAAATGCAAAGAAATTTTGCTGAATAGTTGTAGGCAGGCACTGTACACCCTCTTAAAAAAATTTTCAGCACCCCTTGCTCTGATACCTTTCGCAAAGATCACTGTAACAGACGGCGAGAATACGTGGTGTGGTTGATACCCCTGTACCTCTCTCTCTCTCCCACTGGATTTCATTATTAGCGGACGAAGTAACACACACCAGCAACACAGGGCCATGGATACCAAGCACACACCGAAATTCAGATGATTCAGAATTCTTCGTGTGGTGTATCATAATGTATCGTGTCGTAAGGGTGCCGAAACTTTTTTTATAGCCTGTACATCCAAGTCCATGAGCAAGTTCAAGCCAGATAAATCCATAGATAAAGCCTAGATAAAGCCGAGAAAAAAAATTCACTTGATTGAGGCCCCAATGTTAACATCTTCCATTATCTTCCAGCGTGGTTCACCGCACTCAACTCGTGTTATCACTTTGAGTTTATTACTCATTGTTAATGTCATGCTTTCGTTTAGCAGTTTTCTTTGCACCACAACTAGTAGGTGTAGGAGCCATTGCTACTTTGTTGTGGTCACTTACTGGTCTAAAAATCGAATGGATTAGAAGAGTATCCGACTGGTCACAGGTATAAACTAGAAATGGCAGGAGAGTGCTGTCTTCCTGGTTTGCTTCCACTCCACGTAGCAAGGGGGATTTCTGAACAGTCTCGAGAAATTCAGAGTATCAGAATATTCGGATTATTGGTGGTCGGACTGAAGGACTTTTACTGTATTTTTATTTTCTATTATGCTTACAAATGCAACTATTTTCATGACAACAATTGATCCATCAACGTACTTGATATCATCTGGTAAATTACCAATATGCTGGGAATCGAACCAGGGACTCTCAGATGAGAGCCAGGCAGCATACCACTACACCACGACCAGGTAAAAGTTAACTCACGTTGTCACAATCTTGTAACCAACGTCCCTCCGCCCACAGTGGGGGCGGAGGGACGTTGGTTACAAGATTGTGACAACGTGAGTTAACTTTTACCTGGTCGTGGTGTAGTGGTATGCTGTCTGGCTCTCATCTGAGAGTCCCTGGTTCGATTCCCAGCATATTGGTAATTTACCAGATGATTTTTCCTGTGTACAGTACAGGTTTCCCCCTTCATTCTGACTTGACGTAAGTGTTTGGGATAGATTAAAAGCATCTACTTGCCCGAGTGCCAGGGGGTTAACTCATCCTCTTGATGCCCACAGTGGGGGCGGAGGGACGTTGGTTACAAGATTGTGACAACGTGAGTTAACTTTTACTTGGTCGTGGTGTAGTGGTATGCTGCCTGGCTCTCATCTGAGAGTCCCTGGTTCGATTCCCAGCATATTGGTAATTTACCAGATGATTTTTCCTGTGTACAGTACAGGTTTCCCCCTTCGTACTTGATATCGATGACTCGATCTAACCTAGTAACAAGCCACATGGTTCCATGTAGCCCAAGAAACCATTTACTACATTGGATGGCAACCATACAACCAAATGAACATCTGGTGGACTAGTGGTCAAGGCACTCCAACTGGATGTGACTCATAAAAGATTTTAAAATGCCCGCGGCCGGACCTTCCTCCCCGCCACCCCCCACACCACCACCGGGCCACCACCACCCCACCACCCGAGGAGGAGATAACGGACAGGTTAATGACCCAGGACAAGAGGGTCATCTAACCACCACTGACCTGTGCCCCTTCTTCCCGCAACTGCCCCAACGCCAGGTGAGCCTAGATCCGCAACATCTTACACGGCGGATTGACCATCGACAGCAGTGGGGTGGGACTGATACAATATCAGTCCCTAGTAGTTTTGTGGTGACGACCACAGCTTCACCCCAACGGGACAAGAGGTCCCTAGGTGAGCCGTGGGGTGTTTACACCTACTGCCACCGCGAGCCACGGGGAAGTACCATCCTCTGCCGCAACAACCCTGGTGAGCCACGAGGGGCTTGTATCCTCTGCCACCGTGAGCCACGAGGGCGTAATACCCTCTGCCACAACCAGGACAGGAGGTCCTTTGACGAGGGAGAAGAGCCCTCTATAACAAACAGGGCAGGAGGCCCAATAGTGGACTACGCGGGGGCTCACACCCCTAGCCACACCAAGGGTAAGAGACCCTCACACAAAGCCACAAGTGGGTCCCAGGACCGATCAACCTGGTGCCACGGCAGTTGTGAAGACAAGAGAGAGAGTCGCCTCTGTGCTACCCTCCATAAGTGCAAGAGAGACCATGGCCTCCGTGTGTCCTCTAAAGTCAGCTAACTCCTGCAGGAGTAGCTGGACACCACCCGGGAGAGTTGCCCCGAAAGTGTCACCCGAACAGAGGCCCGGTCCCAGTCGGGACCTACCTCCCACCCCCGGGAAATTCTTGTCTTCCCCAGGTACCAGTAGGAGACGAGGCCGCAGCCCACACCTAATGGCGCGTCCCCCAGCAGACCTCCACAGCCCTCAGACCCCCAGGCGAGCCCAGCAGCCCGTCAACGCCGACCTCCCCCTGCCGCAGACCCTACGACGTCAGGCCCGTCTGCTACACCTGTTTGGCCCCAGTCCCTAGGGCCAACATAGACAGGCTTCCCTTCACCGTGACCAGAGGAGGGCCTACAACAGGTCGAGACCCCAGGCAAGAGGGTCTCCCTGCACCGTGACCAGAGGAGGGCCTACAACAGGTCAAGACCCCAAGCAAGAGGGTCTCCCTGCACCGTGACCAGAGTGAGGACCTACACCTTATAGTGACAGAGTGATATCGCCCCAGAAACTCGGGCAAGAATAGTGACTTTTCCTTTCCTATAGTGAGACAGAAATAGTGATCCAGTGACAAAGTGAACCAGCGGGATTACACCAAAAAGTGTCCGTAAATACCTTCCCTTGGAAAAGACTATAAGTTCTGGGCTCATACAACTAGTGCTATTCCTAAGTCCAGTCTAGAGGAGTCCCCCCCCCCCTTGTCAGTGTACGCACGGGCGAGGGTGCCGCGCCGAGCCCAAACAGTGAATTATAGTGATCTGCTCCCCTTGTTCTTTTATAGTAATAATCCCTCCCCGGCTCATCAAGCCCAGACATCTTGATTGCCCCAGTACACTAAGACCTTTTGGACTTTAATGCAAGTTAGAGTCATTCACTTATGGACCCTTAACCTATTGTAAAGTATAATTATAGTGTGTGTGAACATCCCGTGTTGTACTGACGTAACTTTGTATATCTGTATCCTCTGACCATAATATCATTCTATGTAATATTGTCAAGGTGTTAGAATTAAGGTAATAGATGTGTTTAAGGTGGACTGCCTAGTTTTTATGTCCTGTTCCTTTGTTAGTGCATTACTTCCGGTCCGGAAAGAGGACCCTGCTCAGTAGATAGTGTTTTTAGTACGAGGAGTCGGCCTAAAAACACTCAGGATAACAGATTTATATCTAAGGGATGGCTGTGACATTATGTTTACAAAATAACACTCAGGGAAGTGCAACTGGTGACTCCATTAACTGTTAAATAGTACTGCATTAGAAGAGTAGAACCTGCTAAACCCTGATAACTCTATCATAGTACCATCAGTGAGGTTATTAGTTTTCAAGGAAAAGATCTTCTTTTTTATAAGACTCCACATAGGTGGACTGCTTTAAAGATATGTGGCAACTTATTAAATAATAAGAGTGCTCTATAAAAAAAAGGGTTGTGAAACAAAAGAACACTCATCTTCTGCTCCAGGCTCCTTAAGATGTGGGAGGTCATCATTACAATGGAGAGTAATTCCAGAATGCAGAACTTAAGAGCCCTGAAGGTCATTGATCATAGTTTATACTTCAGTTCTGGCTTTTACTGGAAGCCAATGCAGTTCAATTAAGAATGGAGTAGTAGGAGTCCTTTGCAATGTTGGGTGAAGCTTTTTCTACAAAAAAAAAAACAAAGGAGTAATGGTACACCCATACCCGGTTATCCGGCGCACTGATAACCACAAGAAATAGGGGAACATTCCTACAATCCAAACAGTTTGAGCGTCTGTCGCCTCATTAGTCCAACACCCCGTCTCTCCCTAGGTTTGAAATGAAGCTTTCTCAATCCTCCCATCCTCCCTCCATCTCCTCTCTTCTCCCCCCCTATTCCTCCTCTATCCCCCACCAAACCTGCCCTGTCCCACCCTTGGTTGTCTCCCTCTCCATGCCCCCACCCTCCCCCACCACTGCTTGGCAAACTGCCAGCTGCCTGCCTCTGTGTGCGCATGTGTGTGTGTGTTCTTACTTAATTGTATCTTTACAGCAATGAGTCAAGCATATATTGTCTTGTGTATTAAACCATTTTTATCATACATATCCTTAAATTTATGAACAGTTTTGGCACACGCTATTTCATTCAGTAGTGCATTCCACTGATCAATTGCTCTATTTGGGAAACTGAATTTCCTTACATCATTATCACCTCTCTTTTTATGTAGTTTTTTGCAGTGTCCTCTTGCTGATGCTTCCCCATAGGTCATATATTAACCCTTTTGCATGCGGATTAGTTAATAAGTTTTCTGGGCCATGACGCGCCAGCTTTTCTCCCCCCCCCCCCGCACATGCTCCAAAAAAGTGTATTCTCGGCTTATTTTCACCACCTGAACATCTTTATTTTGCCACAAATATTCCTATTTGTCGATGTTTGTTCTACACAATAAGCAAAAAAAACACACACACACAAAAACACACTATACGTATGTTAGGGCTATGTAAATAAACATTCAGGAGCATACATCTCACTTCCCAACATCATAAGTTGAATGTTTACTGATCAATCTCTACATGTTATACCATCACTGGAAAGAATTTTATTAGCTTTCGAATGCCGGAGGTCCCAGTTTGATATGAGGTATGGCGTTCGAGTAATAAACGAAAAAGTAAAACCCCATTCCGACAGACAACAGATTTTTTTATTTGGGGAGCCCTAGCAAAAAACTTTTCTTGCTAATGTATGTTTTTATTTTATCATCCTATGCAAAGTTTCATTGGCTGTCATTAGAGCCCACAGTGGTGATCCTAGGCCTCATAGTATTTGAGAAAAATGCCAAAAACTACGGTGTACCCACGCTGTGTCGTGACTGTAGGGCGGTTTCCTGCCTTCCTCGAAGCTACTGCACGTATTTCACCAATTCTTTGTATACTAGATATGCACACTATATTTACATGATTCACTGGGAAACTATTTTTTACGTTTGAATACTCACATTTTGTGCAGGATAGATATGGCAGTGTACTTGATTAGAAACAGTAGCACAACCTTCGTTGGGCCAATGGCTGATAACGAGCAGGAATGCTTCACAAACACAAATTTCATATTGCCCACACCAAATCTAATCACAACAGTGCCCAAACACTATAAACAAGCACTACTGGTATAGTGAAATGTGTTGTACGGCCGGGACGAGGGTAAGAGTGGAAATTTAAAGGGACAGAACTGAGCAATACCTTCCCCACACACAGCTCATTTGGTACTGAATAACCTGGCTGCTCTCTTGCTGGTATTGGGACCCACAGTTGCCAACTCATTACTTTTGATAAGTAACAGGGAAGCTATGACGCCTCCAAAGATGACGCCGATTGGCCAAAAACTTTTCCTCTGATGAAAGTTTTTATGCTTAATGACGCCAAAAGCGTCAATGGGTATTGTCGCAGCCAGACCCTAATGACGACAAATGCGTCATCGTGTACGAAGGGTTAACTTATGTCTATTTTCTCTTTCCCTGAGATGGATTTAAATAACATAATCATGTCTTCTCTTTTCCTTCTCACCTGTAGTGTTGGCAGATTCAGTTTTTCTACTCCTTCCTAATATCTTACATCCCTTGAGCTTGGTACCCATCTTGTAGGTGCCCTTTGTACTTTTTCAATCTCATCTATGTGTTTTTTTGAGACAAAGATTCCAGACTACTAATCCATACTCCAGGGTTGGTCTGATTAATGATGTTATTATCTTTCTCTGCATGTCTTCACTAATATATGTCAATCTTATTCTAATATTTGCAAGGAATGTACAGTATACATGTTACATACCTTCTCACTGATGTGGTCAGCTGGAGATAGTCTGTTATTGATAATCAATCCTAGGTCTTTCTCTCTTTCTGACAGGTGTAAGGTTGTTCCTAACTTATAATCCCAATCTGGTCTTTTCTCACTTTTATCAAACTTAATTACATGACACTTGTCCACATTAAATTCCATTTATTGCTCCATTCATGAAGCTTATTTAATTCTTCTTGTAGCTCTTTGCAAGAATCTGTTAGTACTGTATTTTTGCATCATCCGCAAACTTATTTAGGCAGCTCCCATTTCCAGTGTTACTGTCTATGTCATTTATATATACTAAAAACATAATTGGTGCCAGCACTGAGCCCTGTGGAACTCCGCTAGCCACCTCCCTCCATGATGAGTAATTTCCCCTGAATACTGTTCTCATTTCCCTTTTTCTGAGAAAATTCTGCATCCAACAGTACAGACTGCCTTGGATACCTCCTTGATGGTACAGTTTCCATAAAAGTCTTTGGTGTGGTACTCTGTCAAATGCTTTCTTGAAATCTAAATAGATGCTGTCTACCCATCCTTCTCTTTTCTGTAATGTTTCTGTAACTCTATCTTAGTAGCTTAATAGATTAATAACACATGAGGTGGTTTGGCCATGTGGAGAGGATGGAGGGTGAAAGACTGACAAAGAGAGTGTATGTGAGTGAGGTGGAGGGGGGAAGGGGAGGGGGAGGCCGAGGATGAGATGGAGGGATGGGGTGGAGAGGTATATGAGAGAGAGAGGGGTGTGAGATGGGACTGGGGCAGTGAAATGGCGGGGGACAGGGTGACGTGGAGGCGATTTGTTTGTGGCCACCCCAAACGAGATTGAGGCATCTGGCAATAGATAGATAGATAGATTTTCCCTTTCTAACACTGAACTGCCTTTCTGTATCATACTGTGTTCTAGATGTTTTACCCAAACTTTTCTTATCAGCTTTTCTAGTATCTTACAACACTGGTTAGTGATACTGGTTGGTAGCTGAGTGGATTCTGTCTATTCCCTTTCTTGAATAGGGGAACAATGTTTGCTTTCTTCCAAATATCAGGTAGCTTACCTTGACCCAGGGATTCCTTGAATATTAAATACAATGGTCTGCTTAACTCTTCTGCACATTCATGTAGCACCCAACCTGAAATTTCGTCAGGGCCATGTGCTTTTCCCTTGTCTAATTTACTTAGCTATTCCTGTACTTCTTTTTCTGATATTTGTACATCTGGTAATACGTGTGAGCATGCATGTTCCATATAATCTCCTACCAAGTTATTTTCTTCTGTAAAAACTGATTGGAAGTTTTTATTTGGTGCTTCACAAATATCTTTCTCTTGTGTAGGCTATAGATGATCCCCTCATCCATAATGGACTGTATTTTATCTTGAACTTTGGTTTTGCTTAGGATGTAGCTGTAAAATGGCTTAGGTTGTTCACTACTTTTATTTATAATGTCTTCCTCAAACTGTCTCTGAGCCTCCCTCCTTATTTCTGTATAATCATTTTTTGCCAGTTTAAAATTATTATATGCCCTCTCACTATTGTGTCTTCTGTGTCTATTCCACAGAATGTCTCTTCTTTCTTTTGATTTTTTACATACTGTATTAAACCATTTCTCTATTTTCATTTGTTTCTTTGTGCTGAGGGATGTAGTTTTGGACTCTATTTCGTAAAAATAACAGAATTTTCTATATATAATATTGAAATCTTGTCCTCTATGCTCCATTTCCCAATCTATTTCTAAGAAGTTCTTCTTCAGGTCATGATAGTTGCTGTTTTTGTAGCTTAGACTCTATTTGTAACTCTCATTACTGGGAAGATCATATGCATTCATGAAGCTGCAGTTTAATACTGCATGGTCTCTTTTGCTGAATGGAGTGGGATACATTATATTGTCAATATCATTTTCTTGCCTTGTAAATATAAGATCTAGCAGTGACTGATCATCAAGTATTCTTTTTCTGGTATTTTCCTTTACATGCTGTATGTAAAAGCTCTTGCACAAGATGTAGGAGCTTTTGATCCCAACAGCTTTCATCTACAGTATTCCAATTTATATTTGTATTGAAATCTCCAGTTAATATAATTTTTTCATATTTCTCTTCCATTCTAAGCAATAATGTTCTTAAACTCTGAACTGTAATTTCTGCCAGGTCTTCATATTTGCCTCTTTCCCAAGTGTTTGTTTTGGGTTGCATTTATAAATCTGCTACAATTAATTTCCCTTCAGATGTGTTAATTTCCAATGCAGTCAGCTCTACTTGTGAGGGTATATCTAGTTTTATTTCTTTGACTTGTAGATTTTTCTTTTTTAAGATTATAATTCCTCCTCCCTTTCTTAAATTTCTGTCCCTTCTCCATATATTGTATTCCTCTAAGTTTAGGGTATTGTTTGGTATCTTTTGGGTTAATTTTGTTTCAGCTGGGCAAATAATATGTGGTTCCTTTTATCTGGTATAGTCTTCTATCTCTAATATTTTAAACACCATTCCATCTACATTTGAGTACATCAACTTAATCATCTTGTTTACCAACTTGCCATAACTTGAGTCTACTACCTTCCTCCTTTTATATTCCCCGTTGGTTATGTACCACTCTCGTACCTGCAATCCAATTACTTTGTAACAAAAAATTTACTCTTTTCTTCATCTGATCTTCCCTCATTTTTTTTTTTTTTTTTTTTTGCCTCTTCCCTCTTCTCCTTTAGTATTCCCAATTCCTCTTGAGTTAGGCATCTTTATACAGTATCAATACATTTTAAAATTCCTCTTTTTCAGTCAGTTTGTTTGCATTTTTTAATATTTCCCCCACAGTGTTCACACTCAGGAAGGTTACTTTTAGAGGCCTTGACTTATTTCTCTCATATTTTCCTAGCTTTCTGTGTTCCTCTGTGTCTTTATTACAGACTTCCTCAGATACTTCCTACAAATCACTCATCATATTTGCCGTCTCCTTTTTGGCTCAAAATTTTGTTTTTTATTTCTTTCTCATCTATACCAGTGATTACTATAGATCTGTTGATATCTGCTGAATGTCTGACCAATTTTGGGTTGTTTTGGATTATTTTTTCACTTCCTCTCTCATGCCTTTTTTTCTTCAACTCTTGTTTCTAAGTCTTTCTTTACTTTCACCATTTCAGCATATGTAGTTTCCACATCATCTTAGAAACTTTGCATCACTTCATTCACCTGGGTTATCTTCTCTTCAGTATCACTGCTTTGGTCTATCAGACTGCTTGTTGCCTAATGGTCTCTGTATCATTTCTGAACTCCTCCATAATACTCTCTTGGATGACAACTGTACTTGCCATTTCACAAATCTTCCTTCTACGCAAACCCACCTCAACTTACAGCTCATCTATTGTTGTGTCTTTCCTGTTTAATTCATTCACTAATTTTTCATTTTCCTCCTCCTGCATGCACAACTGCTTCTTAATTTCATCCATTTCACTCTGAAATGCCTTCTCCAATTTGTTCACCCTCTCTACTAGTTTGTTATATGTTTCCATTTCAACCAGTTCCTGGTAGAAATCATCATCCTGTTTTCAACCTTTATCCCTTTTCTTAACTCCTTCCATATTTGCTTTACTAAAGATGGTGCTCATCTTGTGGTATTACTGAGAAAAAAAAATTCTGCTTACATGTATTCTCCTGTGGTAGATGAACCAGCTTGAAGCTTGATCAGCGCATACCTGCACTAATTGGCTGCCTTCTGTTATCTGGACAACACTTTTGCTTACATCTGCTCTACTATATTAGAACACCATTTAGTTTAACCTAGTACACATCTTGACTCATATAAAGATACTATATAGGTATGGCCAGTTGTGGCCAAGGGTGGCCAGTGCAGAGCAAGGAGACAGACGTGTTGACTCTGATGCTGTGTGTGTGTGTGTGTGTGTGTGTGTGTGTGTGTGTGTGTGTGTGTGTGTGTGTGTGTGTGTGTGTGTGTGTGTGGTGAGTGAGTGAGTGAGAGTGGTAAGTGAGTGAGTGAGACTTGGAGGGCATGTACGGCTGTTTGGCTTTAACTCTTTCCTTGTCCCCTCACCCTGCCCCATCCCCACCTGTCACCCTCCCCCACTCCTGCATGTCTCTCTCCATATCCCCCCACCCTCCTCGCTCGGTGCATTGCCAGCTGCCTGCCTGGCTTGTCTCTCTGAGTTGCCCCCTGAAGCATCTAAACACCACACATCTCACTAACTTACCCTCCTCCATGCAATGTTTGTTGTGCCATTTTTTTAGCAATAGTATTGTTAATGAGGATAATAACATTACTAATGGTGTGTCTGTGTCAGTCTCTATTGACTGAGTAAGGTATATGAGAGTTTGGGTTTGGGTCTGGAACACATCTCTGGCTTTTCTTTAGTATCTTATTGGGAAAATTGCTTCGATATCCGATGTATTCACTGACTGAACAAACCTACTGGTATACAACCCCGTCAGATATCGGCACATGTGTATTCAGTGCAAGACTTAATATGTAAGTCAATGTCAAAAAGCACCGTGTACCAAGGAACTGTTTTACAAAATACAGATTCCAAATATGAACATTGCAAGTTTTCACTATCATCCGTGCTATTATCTCTTCTCATGGGTAAGAACAGTAATATGGCTGAGGTTAGATAGGTGTGCCACAAAAAAAATATACATTCTGAATGTGTTTTGTGGTCAAAAGACGGTTAAGAACCACTGCTCTAGGAAAACAGCAGCTGAGCACAAAGTAACTGAATGGATATAAAACAACATTCTATAAGAAAATATTCCAACAGACATTTTCATTTTCATAAGGAGTAGCACATCAAATCAACACTAACACTTGATATTAAACTGATAATCCAAACTCATAAATAGTCATACACGTTAACAGAGCGAAGGCTACATGCACAAACACCAAACAACACTAGAAGTAGTTGATTTGCATCATAATGTATCACACAGACTCTTAAGTAAGTGTTAAGCATAATACCTCTCCTCCAGTTGAAAAAATCTTAAAGGTATTTTTATTTTTACTACAATACTGTGCTGGCCTAATGTAATGTTCTACAGATGAAAAAAAAAATAAAAAATAAAAAAATAAAAAATGAGTACAGTACATAGTTCAATGAGATTAAGTGAGTGCACCATTAAATATGTTGGTGCAAACAGCAGTTACTGTATATATTACATAAATCAGCAATTACCAGTAGTTTGATTGATACTCTGATGTCTTAAAAGAGAATGCTCCTTTCTATGTCATGTTAACAGTATCTGGAAAGGTATTTACAGTCATAATTCAAGTAATATGAATGCAATGAATAAATAATAAAAAAATGTGCTACTGAAAACTAGTGAACCTATAGATCATTTAAAGTAAGTTCTTCCGTAATTAGCTGCCTAGTCAAGAGCGAGAAGAATTTCGTCCAGAACAAGGAGAATCTTCTTTAAAGAACACTACTGAACTTAAGAATATAAGGAGGGAATAAAGACTAAGCAAGGGTCATCTCAATAAATTGCAGTGTTTTCTACACCTCTTTGCCCCTCCACTGACAATGGGTTACGGTCGCTGAAAAAAGGGAGGTGGGAGGGAGGGAAGCAAATTATATAATACTTTGAGCTGAAAGCATCTCATTTAACAGCAGCTAAGAGGCACATGTGTAATACTTCCAAAACTCAGTACCAGCTGATCACTAGCTCCAAACGAATGTCTGACAAAACGAAATAAGCTATGCGCAGAAAAATGTGGTGCAGTTTAGGGCTCATGAATTGTTTCCTTATAAACAGCTATATACAACCTACTCAAAGGACAGTAACTGAGGAAGCAGCAAGTAACAATAAAATGGGAATAAACTTGAATGAAACACATGAAAAGAAAGTAGGTCACTAGTATTTGTTCACTAAGGTGAATGATCAACTGGTTATTTTAACAGTAAGGCCTCTTGAGTCATACCTAAAGCCTGGGATGGAGCAGCACTGCATATAATGTTATTAACATAGTTTGGACTAGCAAGAAGTCATCTGTAGAGTACAGTATTTGCATACTACCATGTGCTGTATAAAAGGGATAAAACAAACAGTATTAAAAGAGTATTAAGTCCACCCTCCATATTAATGTGCAAAAGAGACATCTTTCTCAAGCTAAATATCACACATACAAAGTTTTTCTTGTAATAACATTTCATATGAGTGCATTTTAATAATCAGTCTGAGAATCTTTCTCACTCACAAATATCACTGAAATTTTTTTTCAGTACTGTTTTTTGCTGATTATCGGAACAGAACAAATAATTTTCACATACTGTATATTCAATAGATTTCTGTGTTACCAATGATCATATGAATCTTTGCTTTACCTGTATTTTAAGGTGATTCACTGAAAAAAATAAATAAAATAAAATAAAAAATAAATAAATCACATATGTCGCATGATGTACTACTTAACATCCTGCAGCCTTCCTAAGGATCTGAATCTGAATCCATGTACTCCAGGGTTCCATATTCCTGAAAAGAAATATAATTTTTGCTCATGTACTCTGTGGATCCATAAGCCTAAGAAAAAAATATGTAAATGTGTATGTGATAGGAAGCGTTATGAGGAACACACTGAGGTGGTTTGGCCATGTGGAGAGGATGGAGGGTGAAAGACTGACGAAGAGAGTGTATGTGAGTGAGGTGGAGGGGGAAAGAGGGAGGGGGAGGCCGAGGATGAGATGGAGAGATGGGGTGGAGAGGTATATGAGAGAGGGGGGTGTGAGTTGGGAGCAGGGGAGTGAAATGGCGGGGGACAGGGCGACTTGGAGGCGATTTGTTTGTGGCCACCCCAAACGGGATTGAGGCGTCTGGCAATAGATAGATAGATAGATAGAGTATATTTGTATGTCTATACAAGGTAAACTGAAACAGGTAGCACTGCCTAAGCTTGGTAAAAAAAAAAAATAATAATAATAATTATAAAAAATCCTACTTGGCAACTCTTCCCTAGTCATCCCCCTTTCTTCTAGCAAGTGTATGTGCAATTCAACTACATTCTTTCTGTGATCCACATAAGAAGTTAGGTATGGTAGCAACGTAATAATTTTGTCATGGATTTTTCATAATAAAGTATTGTAGTCGGTTTTCGTTGTGATATACAGCATAAGTCCAATACATAAAGAATGTACAAATAATGACTGAATAAAGAGCAAGAGTAGAGGGCTATGACTGACTTAGCAATATGCTACCTCATTTTACAGATTGCACGAACAATACATTACCTCATCATTTTATTAATAATCATTTCATCAAGCCTATGTGAATTATACTGGATGGCTGCTGTTGAAATCTCACAGCATTTGTTCATATAATTTTAAGGAAAAATTACTTACACATACAAGTAGACAAAAATGTAAGTGGATGCAATGTGGTTAAGCTACATCTTGTATGCAGTCACACACAAAGATTTCCTTTACTGCTGTAATAAATATATAGATGATGATCAACTAAATCAAATATAGTATACCCCAAGTTGATTGCTGTTAACACATTATGTGTACAGCAGTCATTTCACGTCTTCACCACCACAATACAGTCTTATTTAGCTAATATAGTTAGCAAATTTCATTTGCAAACATTTAAACATGTTCTTTTAAGATTTTGGTGTTCTTGAAGCTTATATGAGAGTACGAGTATCTTCCTCTTCTAGTAGACAGAACCGCATGAAGTCACGGCAGCACTTATAAACACTGTTGATTGCTGAAAAGACTAACATTTATCAGTAAAACTTAAGGATTTGTCTCTTATCCCTGAGTAAACCTCCTGCTCTGAACCTGACAGGTGGTAAGGGGGCAGGGCGTACTGAAGCCCATGACATCATCACTGACGAGCCAATCAGCACCATAATGCATGTGATATCACTGCTAGTTAGCCTATCAGTTCCACAGACACAGGTGTGGTACAAGTCTGAGATATCCCAATTAAATTTTGATTTCAATTTTTTATGTACTGTCAATGGAACCACTTGCAATAAAACAAAAAATCCCCAACATCTCTTAAGATAAAACATCATTTACAACATACGTGGCATCCGGCCCAAGTTGTGAAAAGATCTCATTTCAATTTCAGTTACTACTCAATGGGAGTGGTGCTACCTTATTCTTTATGCCCTGTGTCTACACAATGATCTCTCAATTACCCAGCGTAATTCAGCCAACTCTCCTGCCGGATATTGAGTCGATACCCCCAACTGGCTATCCATTCAGCGTTGAGCCCTAGTCGATACCCCCAATCAGCTATCCATTCAGCGCTGAGCCTGATAATGTGTCACTACCCTAAGCTATCTGTCGACCCTCTATCCTAAAAACTTTCCAACAATATTACCCGTGAGTAAAAGATTAAAATCAACCATAGAATACAATGCAGTACTGACGCAATACATACACTACAGTAATACAGTATAATCAATCATACTCACCTAGTGCTGGCACTGCCACAAATTCAGCCACCATGCAGAAATAAGGTACAGTAGTCAGAGCACTAGAGCACAGCGCACTGAGGGCCCACATGGGAAGTCACAGCACTACAGCAACAGGCAAGGGACGAGGGACCACAGGCTAAGTCACAGCACTAAGGGGTAGCCACCACATGCGTAACAAATGCACAACGCATAGATACATCCTCATTACACAGAGTCCACAGGAGAGAATGAGACAGTGATGGCAGGCTTCGCGTATCGGGTGGGCCACTCCCACAACACACCGTGATTAGCTGGCATGTTGCGGGGTCTGCCCCCATGCCAATTGGGTCCTGTGTCTGAACCGGATGATGCACATCACTGCTGAAATATACACAGCATCGCCGACTACTTCCCATTTCTGAGCCGGATATTGTGTTAACCCGTAGATGCATGGTGGGGTCAATTTGACCCCACGACACTGTTTTTCTCAGATAAATTTGCTTCTTCTTTCAACTAGGCTTTTTCCTTCTCCGACTTTCAATATTATTGCACACAGCATTATCTTGCAAAGTATCAAGTGTTTTACTACATTTGTTTGATGGACACATGATGTTTATACGTTTCTGCATGACTGGAGTCAAACTGACCCAAGCACTTTAATCCAAATTTTCTCTTTGTAACAAAGTTAAACTGCTTCAATAATTTGTGTAATGCACACACACATTACATGCACATACATACACATATGCAACATTCAAACATACACATATTCGTACTTACACGCACACATACACAAACATAAACAAGCTGTTACTGTGGGTATGTGAACGCGAGAAGCCATGGTGTCCATGTGTGGGTTGAGGTGTCATGTCGTCTGTAAAGCAAAATATCGTCATTTGCAGAACAAGGTGTTGTATGCGTGTGTGAGTGTGCAGTGTGTGACTTGTCTTACGTGGTAAAGTTACACAGCAGCATGAAGGGTGGTAGTCCACGAACAGAATTCGATGAGAGCTGATGTGTGGTGCTGTATACAGAATTTTCAAGTAAGACAAGGTTCAAGCACAAGCTGTGATTGTCTTTTGCTACAACTATGGCTTGACAAAGAATTACATCAGGTGCTGAAATAAGAAGTACACCATCATACAAGCTTCTGATTCAGAAGAATAATGTGAAGAATAACAGTGACAAAGAATTTGTTGTTCCAGAAGAAACTAGCAGTGATGAATCGGAAGAATAAGCAGATGATGAAACAGCAGCAGAAACTTCACAAA
The DNA here is from genome assembly GCF_032717465.1 of Coenobita brevimanus. Classification (NCBI taxonomy): domain Eukaryota; kingdom Metazoa; phylum Arthropoda; class Malacostraca; order Decapoda; family Coenobitidae; genus Coenobita; species Coenobita brevimanus. Next base: position 28,855,412 of record NC_137007.1, on the reverse strand, counting down.
CGGCGTCCCCCAAGGATCTGTTTTGTCCCCTACACTCTTTAACCGATACATGCATGACATACCCACACCCAACACACCACAGATACACATAGCTTCCTATGCAGATGATATAACACTTACATGTACGCACCAAAATGCAAACACAGCTGCATACATACATTCAACCTTACCTCAACACACTACACGAATGGTTCACCACAAACAGGCTCAAAAGAGCCCCAGCCAAATCTACAGTAACTCTTCTCACAAACTGGACAGCAGAACACAGTCACATCCCACACCTCACCATAAACAACACTCCCCTACCACACACACACACACACACACACATACACACACACACACACACAAAATCCTTGGTGTAACATACATCAATGTCATTTAAACAACACATCACAAACATTAAAAATAAAATAACACCAAGACTCAATGCTTTGAAGTCACTTGCCCATACAACATTCAGACACAACAAAGAAACCACCACCACAGTATACAAACAATACATACGTTCAGTGATGAATTATGCAAGCCCTGCCTGGGCTTCTAACCTCACCAAAACACACTACAACACACTACAGACCATACAGAACAAGGCCCTTAAAATAATCACAGGCTACACAGCTACTACACCCACAGACCACCTACATCAAGAAACCAAAGTCCTCAAAGTCAAGGATCACCTAGACAAGAGAGGCACCCAGTTTCTTGCTGCAGCCTCCACAAACCCACAACATCCACTACAGTACAAGGCAGCGCATCCACCCACACCAAGGAACATCAAAACAACACCCAGCACACGATACCATACACAAATACTGTCATCTCTCCCCCCTCGCCCACCTCAGACCAGCTTCCAGAAGCATATCCACACTCAGATCACTCGCCGCTCCATTCAGTCACTTAAAGACAACACACAGCTGCATGCACGGCCTCCTAACATCCACCCTTCTGAATCCCATCTTCCTCGTGAGGACAGGGTCCACCTGGCCAGGCTGAGATGTGGGCACAATCCAGCCCTCTTAAGCTACCAGAAGAGGCTGGATGACTCCGTCGCTGATGCGTGTCCAGGATGCAACACAGCACCCCATACTATTAAGCACATTATGGAAGACTGCATTGCACACAATCACCTATGCCAACAACACAACATACACTCTCTGAGAGCTCTGAGGGAAAGCCCGGTCTCGGCCATGGCCTTCATAAGGGACTCGGGGCTGTTTGGCCAGACTGCCTAGGGTACTACTACTACTACAGCAGCAGCATCCACCATCTCTGCTCCAGTAAGTGTCTTGACTGCTCCTTCAGGTGAAAAATGGAGAATGGCTACTACCCAGTCTGCTCCAGGATGACAACAATCACTAAATGTAATGTGGGAAAGAGCTGGAATCACTGGGGTATGCAGCTCAGAGGATCACTGAAAACCCATCATCATTTTTGATACTGTGATGTATGAAACTATACTCACTGAAACAAACGGTGAGGGGAAACGAGAGAAAGCAGGTTCTTGAGAACATTTCTCAAAAGATGAACTGAGGGTGTATACTGGGATATGTAAACTGACGTGTGTACAAAAGCAAGAACTAGTCTGTACATTCTCTATGGGGCTCATCTGCCGGCCCACCAATTTTCTCATAGACAATGTCAGTGAATCACTCTGAAGAAATTTGCCACCACCTGTGATTCAACAACCCTGCTACCGGAAACAGCCGACTAGTTCGAGACAAATTAGCGGCTGTGTGTCTTCCTCAAGAGAGATTTACTCCCAACTCCCAACTGTGCTATCAGCACGATGAATGTGTCACTGTGGACAAGCAGCTGTCCCGTTTCAGAGGTCGTAACAGATACATGCAGTACCTGCCCTCCAAACCAGCCAAATATGAACGGACTGAAGTTTTGGATTCTTGCTGATGCAAAAAATATTATGTATTCAAAATTATGATGTACACTGGATGAGAAGAAAGAACCCACGAGCTGGGGACACACATTGTGATGGAGTTGTCAAAACCTATACATAACTCTGAATGAAACATTACTAACGACAATTTTTTCAAAAACATCTAACTGGCTGGAGAATTATCTGTGATGTCTTAGTCCTGGGTGAGGACAATACGTCAAAACAGAAGAGAAGTTCCACAAGAGCTGCGCAAAGCAAAACACTGCGAACTGTACAGTAATATGTTTGTGCACATAGAAGACCAAATATAACTTGTATCCTAGAAGGCCAAGCGGAACAAAAATGTATCTGTGTTGTCAACTCAGCACAAGTTTCCAGACATGGTGGATGAGCCAAAGAAGAAACCCAAGGTGATCCACTAATACACCACCACCAAAGGCAGGGTCGATTGTTTGGAAGAATGGGTCGGCACCTGTAGTGTAAAACACACAAGTAAACGATGGCATGTGGTAGTGTGGTGCAATCTGCTTGATCTTGCCCGCTGCAATGCATTTGTACTATACAAAGAAGTTTTCCCATCATACAAGCAGATAAAAGGTCACATACATCATATATTTCTTGATGAACTAGGAACTGAGCTCACTGAATCAGGATCGTGTTTCAAGGACACGACAATTGGAGGCCTCAAGCAGTCGGGATCCATCTGAAGCTGGCAGAAAACGATCCAGATGTGCATTTTGTCCACAAATCAACAAGAAAAGTGGCCAGAAGTGTGCAGCATGCAGCAAATTCATATGTCATGAGCACAGCGTAACAAGATGCACTTCGTGCTAGGGTTTTGTTTATGATGATGAATGCTGAAGTGGTCTGTTTGATTTTTGTAAGTTCAAGTAAACAATTTGTATCTAAATAAATTTCTTAAACAGTGAATCTAAATTGCAAATACTTCTGGTTATACTGAAGCCAGATATTAGCAAAATACCATTGGGGTCAATTTGTCCCCAGTCATGCACAAGCGAGCAATGAAATAACTATGCATCCACAGGTTAACAGAACCAAACAAAATGTGCTGGATATTGTGTCAGGCCGGATACTGTGATGACGGACAATTGAATGATTACTGTATTGGCCTCGGAGGAAGGCAGAGTCCCAGAGGATTGGAAGTTAGGCATAATTATGTCCCCGTACAAAGGAAAAGGGGAAAAAGTAGTGTGGTAATCACAGGGGCATTTGCCTCCTTAGTGTAATGGGAAAAGTATAAGGTAGGATACTTATTGACAAAGTTAGGGAAGTAACAGTGGAATTAGTTGGAGAACAGGTAGGCTCCAGGAGGGGAAGAGGCTGTGTAAATCAGGTATGACTGTGAACTGAGTGAATCTGTCTGAATGTTGGATTGAAACAAGGATGTCTTCATGGCTGTTCAATTTGTATATGGATGGAGTTATAAAAGATACATGGTGGGGCAGTGGACGTTAAAGTGGCCCCAAAGAGAGAAGGCAGAGTTTGGGAACTTCCTGCTCTGTTCTTTGCAGATGATACTGTATTGTTAACTGAAGATGAAAGGGAACTGCAAGGCTTGGTAAATGAGTTTGGGAGAGTACTTAAGAAATGGAATCTAATGGTGAATCTTGGGAAGAGTAAAGTTGTGGTCTTTGGGAGATATGAAGTTATTTAATGAAGTGAGTCTGGATACATTAGTGAGGAAATGGAAAATGTGGGTGCATTTAAGTACCTGGGTAGTGTGATGAATAAGGATGGAAGTTTGGAGAATGAAGTGCTGGAAAGGGTACAACATGGAAGAATGGTTGCTGGTTCACTGAAAGCAGTGATAAGAAATACAGAAGTGTGCATGGCAGAAAAAAAAGTGCATGGCAGTAAAAAGAAAAAAAAAGTCACTACATGACAGTACTGTGATCCCCATTCTAACGTATGAAAGCGAAGCTTGAACCATGTTGGAAGGACACATGTCAAGAGTGGGAGCAGTGGAAATGAGTTATTTGAGAGAAGCATGCAAAGCTGCATGGAGAGACAGACTGACAAATGAGGAAACGAAGGAGCGTTGCAGTGTGGATGTGGATGTGATAGAAAGCGTTAGGAGAAATACAATATGCAAGTTTGGCCATGTGCAGAGGATGGAGAACGAAAGACTAACTAGGAAAGTGTATGTGAGTGAAGTGGAGGAGGGGAGAAGGAAGGGGAGACTAAGGATGAGAGATAGGGGAAGCCTGAGGATAAGATGGAAGGATGGGGTAGAAAGGTATTTGAGAGAAAGGGGCAAAAGTTGGGGGGAGAGCAGAGAAATGGCAAGGGACATGGTGATTTGTTTGTGGCCACCTCACATGGGATTAAGTCATCTGGCTATTGCTTGACAGAAAGACAGAACTTATTTTCTACTGTGCTCAAGTACCAGTAAGTGCCTGCTAACTAGTCTGCCGCTATTATAGCATGGAGGTGACAAATATTGTGATCTTGGTAGTGAACTGTTTCCACTCAAGGTGGTTTCTTCCTGTTTATTAGGGTCATCCTACTTTCTTTCAGGGGGTATGCATAATGCTAAGAAGTTTGTTTATCCCAATCACAGTGGCTTAGCCTGGAAGAATACCAATCTGGCCCTTCAAATACAGGTGGCTTGCATTAGGACGTTCCAACGGCCACCAGGGGACCTTCTGGTGATCAGTTCCTGCCCAGACCATTTGCACCATCTAACAGTGGTGCAGCCAGGGGGGGGCCATGGGGGCCTGGGCCCCCCCCCTGATATTTCTACATGTGTTCGTGAATTGACTGCGAATCTTAAATGTCAAATTTTTGTTTAATCCAGGGCGTAATACTCGGAAGAATACCAATCTGTTCTTGTAATAGGTGAGTCTTGAGTTTTTATTATTTTGATAAATGAATACCAGTAAGAGTTAAAGATGAATACAGGGAGTTGATCTTGATTTATTATCTTCAGAGAAAGTCTTAAGTTGAGCAGCGTATGTATTACAGACTTAATACACTAAGTAAGTCTAGTTGGACCCCTCTTCTTGTTCACTCTCTCCACTACCTTCGCTTCTATAGCTAACCTCCTTCTGAGCTCTGCTTCCTAAATTGTTGTAGCTGGGATCGTGTCACGTGTGTTACACTGTTGTTGAAATGTTCTAGAAGCCTGTGTGTGAGTATGTGTGTATGTGTGTGTATGGTCACTAGGCACTGTTAGTATGCTTAGCTCGCTGACACACTACCTATCTCATCCCCTGGCTTGCTGCTTCCGGTGTACTATCAACATTTCTTCACTTAGACTTGCAAGCTCATATCCCGTTCCCAGGCTTGCCTGGTGCTCTGTCTATCTGTCTATCTATCTATCTATCATGTTTTCCATAATGAATTGTATTTATAATATGGAGTCCTTACATTGCTCGGTCACACCGCTGGAGGTCCTCCTACAGCAATCATTATTGACATATGCTAATCCATTAATACATAATAGTCTTCTTCTTAACTCTTAATATATAATATTGATTATAATATTGTACAGGTATATTCATGGTAAATTGCAATGATCTAGTAATATTTCATTTTAAACAAGCTGTATACATAATTGAATAAATGCACTAAAGTTAAACTATTGAACTGTAATACAGTTTGTAAATTGGTTATTGTAGTAAAATGCATACATGCACGAAAAAAAAAAAGTTTAAAGTTAAGATTATGGTAAGAGCTATTAATATTTCATTTAAAGATAATGCTACTGGTATAGCATACTTCTATATCATGGGTCATTCTTCTTTGTATATATATATATATATATATATATATATACAAAATATGTACACTTCATTCAGGGGGGTTAACTTGGATGTTAACTCTACCCCCACTAAATACTGACTCCATATTTGCAATTCTTGCATGCATTCTGTGCATTGCAAACAGCACTACTGCAAATACAATGCAGAAGATTATAAAGACAGTAGGTGCTGGGCTATACACATAATATGGGTTGAACATACTCAAACTCAAATCTTCCCAGGGCTTCATTGTTTCATTGATCAGTTGCATAGTTTCAAACTTAGGTGAAGTCAACTTAATTCTTGTGCTCATGTTTAAGTCCATATCAGGCAGTGGGTGGAAATGTTTGTGTGTATGATTGAGGATGGCATAGTGATTGATGGTGGATAAAGTGGACATGGATGGTGCAAATACCGCACAGTAGTCTGGTGCTATGTATAATCCTGAGGCTGAAGTATGAGATGGTGGTATATCTGGACAGACTATGTAAACTGATGTGTTATGAGTGAAATAAAAAAACTGTGAGTGTCCGATGCGTTGATGGTGTACAAGCTTATCTGGAGCAAAAGTGAAGTTACAATGATGATGCATATTGTTACTTCTGATGATAGCCATTTCACAAGGGACTGTATCAGTAGGCTGAAACATGAAAATGTACGCAGGACAAAGATGAACAGCATGTAAGAATGTGCGGCACTTTCGTTCAATCGTTGATTCACTTGCGAAAGTGACAGAGTTCCGTCTCTTGGAGACCATGATGAGTTCGGTGTCTGTGTTGATGTTGATGATGACCAAAGTGTTATTATTCTTAGAAGGGAAGGGGTGTATTTGGTATACTGTGAACAGGTCTTCAGTTATGAATGGTACATGAACTACTACTGATGTTGGTGTTAGTGTTGCTTCTAAATATGGATAATATTGCATGAATTCCCTACTTCGGAACAAAGGCTTCAATTTATGTTTATGTATGCCTTGACTAATTATCTGACGTAGCTCATGAACTGGAAGTAAGTCAATTGTGATCTTGCCATCACCATCATTCGAAATTCCTTGCATAAGTCCCCTGTAACGAACTCTAGCGTTGTCTAATTGTAGTAGAATTGTGTCAATATGTTCTGTGATGATGGAGAAGTGTTGGAAAAGTGTTATGTTACCTTCCATTTCATTTATTTTATCCACACTTTCGAGAGCTATGTTTTCTGCCTTTTTCAGATTTTTCACAATTGTCTTCATTGCTGAGTTATATCCTGTGATGAATTTATCTTGGTATGTCAGTACCTGAGCTATTTTATTAAATTTGTTGTTTATTTCTTTATGGTCTTCCTCTGTAGCCAATCCAAAGCTGTTCCCAAGAACTGCGCCACCCAGGTCGAACAAATCGCGCTTTTGGCGAGTATGTGTGATGTTGTTCTTGTTGTTCAATACCTCCGTTCCATAAGATGGGAGATCTTGGATCATGATGAGCATAGCTGACTTAGCCTGTTCTATTTTCCATTTCACTAACTTCACTATTTCATCCACTTCCTCTGTGTTATGTGCTTGTGAAACATAGCCTCCTATCATGAAGTCCCGGGTTCACATTGGTCTTGCGATATTTTCTAGATAAGAAGGTAATTCATACAAGTAATCCAGACTTATTTCAGTACTCATAACATCTTTTACGATTGAAGTCGTGGCCGTTGGAGCTATGAGGCATCCTTGCCGTACTATGTGTTGGGGCTCTAAGTGTGCATACCCTCTTGCTATGTAGAGGAGAATCCATAGCGTAAGTCCCTTCATCGCTAGCTACCGACAAAAAAATCTATTAATTTCCTAATATGGTCATGCTGTGGTCGATGATAGTGATGATGTGCATTACGGTTGATTGTTATTTCATTTATAGAAGGAGTTTAAATCGATATTTAATTCTCGTAAATGATGTACTGTAGATTTTATTGGAACAGTTGCACCTATGTTTGATTGTTTGGTATATGACCTTAATATATTTTTGTAATTATTGTTGTTTTCTCGATTGGTTTCATGAGTTACGTTCGCTTGTTTGGTTGTATCCGATGCTGAATAATTATTAGATAGTTCCCTTGAAACTCGCTTTAAATGGTCAATATGAACTTGTTTCTCTTCGCCACTAGACAATGACTTAATTAAAACTTTGTTTATGTTAATTACTCTGTATGGGTCCTCAAATTTTGGGGATAATTTATTGTCTCTCGTATGAATGATACCATAAACAATGTCTCTTAAGCTGATAGGTGAATCTCTTGCCTTCTTGTTAAATGCCTCCGTCATTTCTTCCTTGGACATCATTAATTGTTTTTTTGACTCTTTTGTGTATGTCCTGGAATTCACGTAAACGGAGTTTAGAGTAATCATCGTAATTGTATATGGGCAGACTGTCACCTTCTAGGAGCTCATATGGTAGTTTTTTATCTGTCCCATATATAATGAAATGTGGTGTGTCACCTATGGATTTATTTATAGATCCATTAATTGAGGCTTCTACTCTGGGAATCCAATCATCCCAGCTTGCATAATTTTCATTGACAATGTGTCATAGCACATCTAATACTTTTTTTGTTTTGTCTCTCTACTAACCCATTAGATGCTGGGTGATAGGCTAAAACATTAACCTTTTTGATGCTGTATTGTTTACATATTTCTTGTAAGATATCAGAATTAAATTCTCCTCCATTATCACTTACTAGCACCTTTGGGGTAGTAAAGCGACATATTACATTATCTGTTATTGCCTTTGATACTGTCTCTGCTGTTTTATCTTTAATTGGAGCTAAAATGACATAACGGGAAAAATGATCCATTGCTACGAATAGGTATTGGTTATTATTGTATGATAATGGCATCTTGAGTAAATCAACAGCAACAACGTCCCATGGTTGATGTGGTACAGGGTAATTACCCATCGGTGCAGGTGTGATTGGGTATCCTTTGTGTTTTGCACATGATTCGCATCTGTCTATATGATTGTTTATATCTTTTCGTAATGAAGGCCAGTAATATAACAGCTGGGCTTGTTTGAATGTTTTATCCTTTCCAGGATGTCCTGCATGTGGGCTATTGTGTATCGTTCATAATACTTGGGGTATCATGTCATTAGGTACAACCAAATGGTTAGTATTTCTTTGGGATTTTGGTTGTTTCAGGTTGATCTTGTATAGAGTATTACTGACTACTGTGAACTGTTTGAGTGGTACATGCAATCTGGGTAACTGTATGTCCTCTCCACTTTCTAACTTGTATGTAACTTTAGACCATATTGGGTCAAGTCTTTGTGCTTTTGCGATATCATCGTGGTTTGAGATATTTCCTTTGAGATCTAATGCTGCGACCTGAATTGTGTTCGGGTTCCTAAATAATGCGTCGGCTACTATGTTCATTTTACCTTGTATATAATGAATTTGTACATTGTAGTTTTCAACTGTACATTTCCATCTTGCTCTCCTCCCAGAGAGGAGTTTTTCTTTAAACATACCCACTAGTGGTTTATGGTCGGTGAATAAGTGTGTTTCGTAACCATATACCAAATCTCGAAACTTGTAATGCAAAAACCACTGCAAGTGCCTCTAAGTCTGTTGTGCAATAATTTTTCTCTGCACCTTTTGTTTGTCTGCTGGCGAATGCAATTGGTTAATTCTTTCCTCTTTTATCTTCCTGCATCAGTACAGCCCCTAATCCTTTAACTGATGCGTCTGTACAGATAATAAATGATTTTGTGAAATCCAGATATGCCAAACAAGGTGCATTTGTTAGTTTAATTTTTAGATTGTTAGATGCTTGTTTTTGTTCTTCTTCCCATTGGAATATAGCATCTTTTTTGAGTAGTTGGAACGAGGAAAGGCTATATGAGAGAATTGTGGTACGAATGACCTGTAGTACCCAGTTAGACCTAAAACTTGTCTAACTTCGTCAGTCGTAGTGGGTTCAGGAAAATCTCTCACTGCCTGTATTTTGTCATCAGTGGTATGAATACCATTAGAACTTAATTTGTGGCCTAAGAAATTTATTTCCTTAAAGCAAAATTTGCATTTAGAAAGCTTAATTTTAAAACCAGCATCACTAAGCTTTTGTAAGAGTAAGTCTAATTTCTTGAGATGTTCTGTAATATTTTTCGTTGCAATTATAATATCGTCAAGATAAACAAATATTCCTTGTCCTAAAATTCCGGACAATACGTAATTCATAAGACGCTGGAATGTGCCTGGGGCTGTCCTCAGTCCCATCGGCATCCTTGTATATTGGTAGTGTCCCCTATTTGTGGAAAAGGCAGTGTATTTACGTGACTCCTGTTCAACCGGTATTTGGTAATAACCATTTAGTAGATCGATTGTGGAAAATACATTATTTTCCGATCCAATATTCTGTAGAACGTCGCTTAGCAATGACATGGGAAATCGGTCTGGGATTGTGCAATTGTTTAGTTTACGGTAATCTACTACCGCACGCATTTCTCCATTTCCTTTGGGCACAAAGAATAATGGGGCATTCCACGGGGAGACTGAAGGTTCAATAATTCCAAGTTTTAACATTTCATCGACATACTGATTTGCAAGTGTACGTTGAGATTGTGGGATGCGGTAGGCTGGTACGAAAATTGGTGGTGTTTCTGCGTGCACATTAATCTTGTGATAATCAGGTTAGCACACCCTAATTGTTCTCCGGGTAATGCTACGGTGTCCCTGTGTGTTTCCAGCAGGGTTAACAAATCATTTTCTTCATCAAATTCACCTGAGTGAATTAAATTCTCTTTTATGCTTTCTCTATCCGTAGATTTTATCTCACTTGTCACTCCAGCTATAACTATTTCCTTCACAGGGGCGGGACATTTTTCAATATTAATTAAGCAAGTCCCCTTTTTCAACTGTACTTCCCCATTCATGTGATTAATTATGAATATCTGAGTTTGCCCTTCGTCGTTCATCTGACATAATGCGTTTTCTACTGACAATCCCTTTACTTTACATAATTCTTCTAAGACAAGAACAGTACTATTCCATAATTTGCTCTTTATGGTAACTTTTGTATAGGAATTAGGTGGTATAACTAAATCATTGGTGAGATGGGCGGGAAAAACTGATAAATCAGTACTGTTACCCGGGTCTCTAATAATGGAGGCTGGGGCTGGTGGTGTGAGTGGATCTATACACTCATCTGTTTGTGAATGTTTGTTTAAGCTTTTAATATTACCAATTCTTTTTGGTTCTCTTTTACTAATCAGTGAGGGCTCTGATGGTATTTCCTCTATGAATTCATTGTCATAGTCTATTCCATTCATTTGTGGAAGTAAAGTTATTTTCTCTGTTCTCATGCATCTTAAGCCCAGTAACATATGAGCTTTAATTGCTAAGTTTTCAACGATATAGAAAAATGCAGAGATTGGTCTTGTAGTTTCTGTGAAACTGATATTTAACCTTATCATACCTTTTACTGTGATTTTTTTTCCATCTACTGTATATAAATCTGAATCAGCTTCTTCCAGAAAAGTTACTTTCTTCTTATTTTTAAACATTCTATTTATTTCTTCCTGTGTTATTAAGTTCACTCGAGAGCCTGTGTCTAAAAATAAGGAAACGTTTTGATCCTCACATACAGCTGGTATCAAGATACACTCATTTACCAACATGCCTCCTATGTGAATTTTAGACTTGCTTTTCTTTACGTTTGTTTGTTTTTTGTCATGACTTGGTCTTCCCCCGATTTGAACACAGACACAATTTTTTCTACTGTTTTGCAGTTACTGGTCCAGTGCCCTTGGCATCTATGATGCCTACAGTAGGGACCAAATCCTTGTGTCTTTTGTCTATCCTCTTTTGTTTTGATAAAGCATTCATTCCTTGTGTGTCCTGGTTTTGCACAATAATGACATAGAATGGACCTATCTCTTGACTGTGACCTACGAAGTGACCTCCCATATGTAGTGTTGCCTGTGGCACGAGATCTGCTCAGGCTGCGAGGAAACTTATGAAACTGCCTGTAGCCTGGTGTTTGTGATCGAACCCTCGACACGTTTAGTTGTTTGCTCTGCCTGCTTTCGGGTCGCGATCGATTTTGTTCTCTGTTTGGAGTCGTTGTAGATGTTTTCACAGCTGATACTGTCTCAGGTACTCTCATTCTTATAGAATGTGTGTGTGTGTCGATCATCCCTGCTTTACTGCACTGCATCTCTACCTCGTTCATTAAGTCTAGTAAGCACATGCCTGGGGTGTATGCAATCGTCTTGGCGATCTTAAGGGTCCTATCAGGTAATTTACACAAGGCAGATACATAACGAGTGATGTCCACGACGAGGTCTGGGGACATCTTTCCATCATCTGTTATCCAGTTTGAGTTTTCCAAAGTAGCTAATAATGTTCTTTTGATTGTGGAGACATCAGCAGTTATTTCACTGAGCACATGGTTTGTAGTGTGCTCCCTTACAAGATCTACAATCTTATGTAATTCTGGAATTATACCTGGCAAGAAGTTCATACCTCCAGAAAATATCTTCAAAAATTCAGTTTTAGATTCATCATATGTCTTAGCCTTGAGGAGCTTATCTGACCTTAGTAAATTGCTTGCTGGACATCTTTCCTGGCTTATGCAAAATGAAAAAATGGCAATTTTCTCTTGTTCATCTAGTATGTGTCTTTTGATAAAGATTTGTTCACACTGACTGACCAATGAAATGACGTCAATATGATTTTTTTCTGTGCCAGAGAATTTTGGGGCAGTTTTATCTTCATGATAAACATAAACATGAGCTGGGGATGTTTGATCCGCGGTATTTGTTGTGTTATTCATTTTCACTGTTTGCTCTGGTAATTTAACTTGGACTTGTTTATTGTTGTGTGAGGGAATAGTGGAATTGGTTCGGCCTAAACGGTGAACCCTGTTAAGTATATTGTCATATGTGTGCAAGTCTGAGACAAAGTCCTCACTTGCTACGTCAGAGGGATTTTCCACTCATCATCTAGAACTGACATATTTGTTTCTTGATCTTTAGTTTGTGTTGAGTTTTGTAAAATGGGTGTGTTGCCTTGGTGCTCTCCTAATTGTGGATCCGCTGTGGGCGCTAACTGTTTATAATCTGGTATTAATGTGGGTGGTGGCGAAAATATCCGTCACTAAGGTATGGTGTTATGAAATACGCCTTTTGTTTACGTCCTAACTAAACAGATGAGTAAATGAGTTGTAATAAATGATAGATAGTGAATGTATAGGTGTATACATAGAAATAAGTAAAGGAGTTGAATATACCTAATTTTAGCACCGAGAAGAAATGAGTAAGTATGATTTCACCCACTTGATACAGATCGGAGAGGCGTGTCGATGCAACTGTCGATCTCGGAAGAAAAATGCAGGGTTGAGTGAAGATCTCTTGATAATTCTAGGGCTGTGTTGATGGACGATATTACTCAGGAAATTCCATGGCCTGGTGCATGTAGTGGTTAACAGCTGTAGTCACAGGCAAACCTCAGCATAGAACGTCGAATTTCCAACTCAATACTGTGGAAATAAATGAGTATGAGTAGGAGCTATGTGAATAATGAGTAATGAGTAGTGGGTGAGAAGTGCCTGGTGTCAGTCACACGTTGATTGGCATGGCCTTGTGTCAGCAAACTCGCGTGGTGATGTCGTCTCAGCAGATACACATGGTGACGTCGGCTTCCCACACTGGTAGGTGTGGTGAGTAACTGAGTAGCGATGCGTAACCTGGGTGAAGAAAGGTGAGTAAGATGCGTTATAAATGTGGCTCTGGTGTTTTGCTGTGTCTCTTGACCTCTGCGTCAGCGATGGAGGTAGGCGGGGCAGAGTGTTGGGGTTTTGTGTACTTGTTGCTTTGGTCTTTCTTTTCCTTTACTTGCTTTGTTTTTTATTCTTCTTGCTGCTGCTTGAAGTTGCGTGAAGATTATAGAGTTGTTTTGTAGACTTGTAGGCTCATAGGCTCGTAGGCTGTATTTTGAAGGAATTCACTGTAGAACTGAAGCTAATCTTGTAGAGTCTCGCCTGCTTTTGTAGAAATTCACTGTAGATTCGTAGACGAGGTTCGTACGTTCGCTGCCGCCAATGTGACTCTCTGTTCTTGTAATAGGTGAGTCTTGAGTTTTTATTATTATTTTAATAATTGAATAGCATTAGGAGTTAAAGATGAATACAGGGAGTTGATCTTGATTTATTATCTTCAGAGAAAGTCTTAAGTTGAGCAGCGTATGTATTACAGAGACTTAATATACTAAGTAAGTCTAGTTGGACCCCTCTTCTTGTTCACTCTCTCCACTACTTGTCGGTTCTATAGCTAACCTCCTTCTGAGCTCTGCTTCCTAAATTCTGGTGTAGCAGGGGTCGTGTCACGTGTGTTACACTGTTGTTGAAATGTTCTAGAAGCCTGTGTGTGAGTATGTGTGTATGTGTGTGTATGGTCACTAGGCATTGTTCGTATGCTTATCTCACTGACACACTACCTATCTCATCCCCTGACTTGCTGCTTCCGGTGTATTGTCAACATTTCTTCACTTAGACTTGCAAGCTCATATCCCATTCCCAGGCTTGCCTGGTGCTCTGTCTATCTGTCTATCTATCTATCTATCATGTTTTCTATAATGAATTGTATTTATAATATGGAGTCCTTACATGTCACATATTTGAAGAACTGAAAAAATATGTAATTCTGAATAAAAAGTCTTGTATACACATACTTTTTAAGACTTACTTTGTTTTAGGTGCGAGACACATATTCAAATTTATGCACGGGGAGCTGTTGGCATCTGGTTGGGTGAGGAGAGAGGCGGGAAAGGAAGCAAGAAACATGTGCCACTCTGCGAAATTTTCTAATTAACTAGTTAGGAGTACCTGTGGGCATGTAGGCCTACATGTGGCAGAACTGGCAAGAAAAATAAACTGTTGTGGCAACCTTTACCAGCCATCAGCGGAGTGTCACTCCCGGATCACCCGCCTGTGCCATCAGCCATCAGTCAACTCTCATCAGATCGTTTTGAACCAGTGACCAGTCCATACAACTTGCTAATTACGCTACTCGCACGCTGTACTGTGACAAGAAGTGAAAAGATGTATTCCGTGGGTTTCCCTGGATCACTTTATTATGAAACGGAAGCAGCCACAGCAAGCAAGCATATTAGACTTCATGAGTGTAAGTTCTAAAAGGTCAGTTTATGTTTAGCAAATGCATTACACTGCAGAGGATATTATTACTGCCAGGAATAATAACAAATGATAATGTCATGCCATGAGCTCTACATAAGTGTAGGTGCATGCAGAAACTGGAAGCCAATAATTGCTTAAGATTTTCCTTGTGATATATTTTAGGCTTTAGCTACCTGTGCCGTGTGGCAACCATCACTGCAGTAAACTAATCATCACCGAAGTAAGTGAAGGATTTAACAGACAATGGATTTTCATAGACATTAGCGTTGAGTGTGGTGAGTTGGGACAGTGCCGGACACAGAGTGAGTTGGAACAGTGGGCACTGCAATGCCAAATGCCCAGACATTTCCATTTTATGGTGCCCATTCAATAGCCCTGCCCCAATTTTACAGATGTTGTCAATACTAGTTTTCTACAGAACCACAAATAATGCATGAAAAATGTGCAAATATGAAAGGGCAGCATTTTGACGTTTGTAAAATTTCATTTGTGAAAATACACATATTTTGCCAATTTCCTCTCCCACAGTCAGTTTTACAGCTAAAGGTCTACTTTTTGGTGGGTGAAATCTTCATTTGTTATAGTTTTTGTGATTTATCCAGAAAATGCATTTTTACAGCAGAGCAGTGTTGAAGGATTAAGAGACAATTGTCCCAACTCACCCACCATTTTTTTTTTTTTTACCTAGGGTGAGTTGGGACAACAATTTCATTGGAGATTTTCGCTAGGAAAAACCTACTTTTCATGCATTATATACTAATATATATAATAGCTTGCTGTATTTAAGGTGGTTTTGGGTGTCAAAAAGTAGATATTTCTCATTTTCAGGTTGCATGCATGCCTAACGAGAGAAAATAATGTGATGTGAATTATGGCAAAAAAGCATATGCAGCAATAGTATAGTGTTAAAAGTAGGAAAATAGAGTTGTACAATAAAATTTTTGGAAAGGAGAGGAACTAAGAAATGCAACTAGCCAGTTTGTGATGATATACTGTATACTGATTTTTGGCAGTGTATCATTGGTGGACCCGTCTTGTTAGCAGGAACTGTACCTTTTACGATGCAAAAGGTGGACAAAGCCTTTCATGATTATAAAAAGCATATTCCCCAGAGAATTTTTTCAGCATAAATAGCTACAGGCAACTTAGCGCAACTCTTAACTACAGAATATGTATAGTGCAGTGTGTCCTTAACTGCGAGGCGTGGGGGGGGGGCTAGGTTTATGGCCCCCCCGAATTATATTTCTGGCTGCGCCCTTGCCATCTAATGTGTCAGCCTTCTCATATTTCGGTCACAGTTGCCTGTACATCATCAGCTGGTAAGATAATTAAGAAATCTCATGTCAGTTATCTAAATGTTCAGACTAACTTCCGTCAGGTGTTGGCCCTCTTAAGGCAGATCAGTTTACTGTGCAACAGAACAAGGTGAAAATTTTAATAAGTTCATTAGTGCACTGCATTTCTTCCTATCTGGGATTACTAATGTTATCACCTCTCCCCCCTCTTCAAAATTCCCATCCCTTAGACCATTCTCTCACTAGACAGGGAACAGGATCCCACTTAGATTTTGAGGTCCCTCAATCAGGAGACTGAATATGAGAACCCTATTCCAAGGCCATATTCAAGCCCAAATACATGGTCACCCGGTATTCCTGTGGACCTAAACCAATAGTTTCATCACCCTCTGAGATCCTCAGCAGATGTAGCAACAAGTCATGAGGTCCCTCAGGAATCAGAGCACTCCCCTCGATTATTCACTCCTCTCTGGACATCAGTGTTTGGATGAGATGCAACACAGGCCTACCAACTCAGAAAATATGGCATGCACTGCATTACAAATGGCTTATTACCAGCTGCTGACAGATACAAGTGGGGATCCAGACAGTGATTTTTTACATTTAATCCAAGAAGAAATCTAAGAGGCTCAACTTGGATACAGTTCCCCGTCATCTGAAAGTGTGGATTCACACGAGACTGCAGATGCGCATGTAGGCTACCAGGCCTTTCCCTTCAAGGATGGCGAGTTCTTCTACCAAACTGGGAGGTGGTTAATACTGTTTCAGATTTCTTAATTAATGAACTAAAAAATTGTGTCTGGGAGTGTATTCCAAACATTTCTGCTAAAACCCTACCAGGGAACAGGTTAATTTACAGAAGCAAGCTGACGACAGAAAGAGAGCTTCCAAATAATGCTTGGGCAACATCTGAATAGAAAACCATGACTGATGTAGCAGACTGAATAAGCACAGCTAGAAGTTCAATGCACTCTGTTCTTAGTTCTGCAAAAACAGAACTCATTTCCCTAAATCCAAGGGCAATAGATTAAGAAGTTTCCATTCTCACGGATGTAAACTGGGATGAATGGCATTGGAAGTAGGAAGATTTATGGGATGAACTTAGTGAATCCACAGGTTTCCCTTCCCAGTCATTTGCAGCGCCATCATCTACACCAAAAAATGGGAGAAATGGAGTTCCCCCGAGCTAAGCCCTGTATTGGACTATATAGCCCTGCTAGGGTTACAGGAGCGAGCTACACTCCCAGCACGGCAGCCCGGACGAGGCTCGAATTCACAATCCCCCGATTACGAGTCCAGCGCGCTACCACTGTGCTACCGCGCCCCCCAGCCTCCAGTTGAAGAAATCAGAATCAGATTCACTCTGATATTATGGGACACAATGACCTGAGAGTAAATGCAGATATAACAAAGATGAAGGTATCTAAGGTTGGTGGTAGTACCGTCAAAGGAGAGCAACCATGTGTGGTTTGCCACAAGGATGTGGGAAGTAATTCCATCTTGTGCAGTGTTTGTGATAAGTGGGTGCATTAGAGATGTAGTGGTATTACAGGTAGACTGTGAGATAATGTTGATTTCATGTGTGAGGTGTGTTTAGAAGAGCATGTGGAGATTGTCAGGCATGAAAGGACTGATCTTGTTGGCAAGTCTCTCAAGTGTATGGAAGAGTTTTGTTACTTTGGAGACATGTTATATGCTGGAAGTGAGGCTAGAGTTAGTTCTGTGGCTAGAGTGAGGAATGGTTGGAAAAAGTTCAGGGAGCTATTGCCTCTCCTGACATTGAGAAGGCCCTCCCTCCATGCTAAGGGATCTTTGTATGTGGCATGTATTAGAAGTGTAATGCTGTATAGTAGTAAGACCTGGGCAGCAAAAGGATGAGGATATTCACAGGCTCAAATGTACAGAATTGAAATTGATTAGGTGGATGTGTAGTGTGTCCTTGCATGTGAGGCCTGGGGGGACTATGTTTACAATGGAGGAGTTAAGAGGATGGGACTAGAGTGTACAGTGATGTGATGAGAGGTAGATTGAGAAGGTCTGGGCATATGGAGAGGATGGAGCATGACAGTTGGATGCAGAAAGTGAGAAGTGTCAACACTGGGGGCATGGTTGTGAGAGGCAGACCTTTTTGAAAAAGACCTGAAACAAAATGGAGAGGAGAAAGTGTGAGAGAATGGGAGTATGGATGGGGTATATGTGCAGGAGTAGGTGAGAATGAGAGGGCAAAGGAAGGAGTATGTATAGTTGTGAGTAAAAGATGGAAGAGGAGCATAAGACAGTATGGATCAGTTGGGTCAAGGATTGTGTGGGTAAAGTTGAAAGTTGGAATACAAATGTGGGCGATTGTGTGTGTGTATGCGCCAACGCAAGATCGTGCTAGAAGAGTTAGAGAAGAGTTCTGGACAAATGTAGAAGTGTGCATGGAAAAGTTTGGAAGGAATGAGAGAGTGTTTTTGATTGGTGATATGAATGGTAAAGTTGGGAATGTGAAGGTGGATGGAATAGTTGGTGAGTGGGGTGTGCCTGCTGAGATAGATGAGAATGGGAGTGCGTTAGTGGACATTTGTGCTGGGAGGGGGTTGGTGATAGCCAATACCCTCTTCAGGCATAAAATGATTCACAGGTATACATGGCGAGTGATGAGAAGGGTGGGTGGTGAACTGAGTGAAAGGAAGGCAATGATTGATTATGTGTGTGTGGATGAAAGGATGCGAAGATGTGTAATGGATGCAAGAGTGTATAGAGGTTGGGGGAGTGGACTTTCTGACCACTACTTGGTGATGGCCAGAATTAAAGTACAAGAAAGTTGGAGGAATAGAAGAAGGGAAAGACGAGAGGAAGGAGTAGTTGCAAGGAGAGTGGAAAGGTTACAGGAGGATGAGAAAAAGGCAGAGTATAAGAGAGAAGTGGAGGAACGATTGGGCAAATATGAATTGGAGCAGATGGGAGACGTGGAAGGTGTGTGTAGAATATTTAAAGAAGAAATATGTGCAGCATGTGATGTGGTGTGTGGAAGGAAGAGAAGACGGAGGGGGGTGCAAGGAACAGCATGGTGGACTGAAGAGGTGAAACAGGCTGTGGCACAAAAGAAGAAAGCATACAATGAATGGATGAGAAATAGGGGTGTGGAAGAGGTTGAGAGGCGGAAGAGAGAGTTATATGTAGAAAGGAAGAGAGAGGTGAAAAGATTAGTAAGAGAGAGTAAGAAGAGAGTGGATGAGGAATTTGGAAGAAATTTGAGTGTAAAGTGGAGGGACTGTAAGAAAATGTTCTGGAGAGAGGTGAAAAGAGTAAGACAGGGTGGAAGTGAAGTTAGCAGGGGAGTGAAAGATAAAAATGGTAGATTACTAGTGGAGAAGGGAGAAAAAGTGAGCAGATGGAGAGAACACTTTAAGGAATTGTTGAACGTAGAGGATGGAAGTAATGCGAGTATAAGTGGCTGGGGAATGGCTGGGAGAAGGAGGGAGGTGAGAAGACAGGAAGAAATCAGTAGGATAGAAGTTGTGGAAGCAATGAAGAAAGTTAAATCGGGGAAAGCCCCAGGAATTGATGGAGTGTGTGGTGAAATGCTGAAGCATGGGGGAGAGATAGTAGTAGAATGGATGTGGAAGATGTGCAGATTGGCCTGGGAGGAAGGTAGAGTCCCGGAGGATTGGAAGTCAGGTATAATTATTCCCTTGTACAAAGGAAAAGGGGAAAAAGAAGTGTGTGGTAACCATAGGGGCATTTGTCTTCTTAGTATAATAGGAAAAGTGTATGGTAGGATACTTATTGACAGAGTTAGAGAAAGAACAGAGAAATTAGTTGGAGAAGAACAGGGAGGCTTTAGGAAGGGAAGAGGTTGTGTAGATCAGATATTCATTCTCAGATCTTTAGTGGAAAAGTTTCTAGAGAAGGGAAAGAAGTTGTATGCGGCATTCATGGATTTGGAGAAAGCATATGACAGGGTGGATAGACAAGGATTGTGGAAAGTGTTAAGAATATATGGAGTAGATGGGAAGTTGTTGAATGCTGTGAAGAGTATGTACGATGGTGCGAAGGCTGCAGTGCGTGTGGATGGTGAACTAAGTGAATTTTTCTCTTTGAAGGTGGGGTTGAAACAGGGATGTGTCATGTCTCCATGGTTGTTCAATCTGTACATGGATGGGGTAATAAAAGAGGTACAAGGTAGAGTAGTGGATGTTGGAGTGGCCATGGTGAGAGAGGGTAGTGTTTGGAAACTCCCTGTACTGTTGTTTGCAGATGATACTGTGTTGTTGAGTGAAGACGAAGGAGAGCTGCAAGGCTTGGTGGATGAGTCTGGGAGAGTGTGTAAGAAACGGAATCTAAAGGTGAATGTAGGGAAGAGTAAAGTGATGGTCTTTGAGAGAGGTGAAGTCAGTGAATGTACAGCGAGGTTGGATGGTGAGGAATTGGAAAATGTGAGTACGTTTAAGTACTTGGGTAGTGTGATGAGTAAGGATGGAGGTTTGGAGGGTGAAGTGCTTGAAAGGGTACAGCAGGGAAGAAAGGTTGCTGGTTCTTTGAAAGCAGTGATAAGAAACAGGGAAGTGAGCATGGAAGTGAAAAAGTTACTACATGACAGTATTGTGATACCAACTCTAACGTAAGGAAGTGAAGCTTGGACGTTGTTGGAAGGACACAAGTCAAGAGTGAGAGCAGTGGAAATGAGTTATTTAAGAGGAGTCTGTGAAGTCACATGAAGAGACAGGCTGACGAATGAGGATATAAAGGAGCGTTGTGGTGTTGATGTGGATGTGATAGGAAGCGTTATGAGGAACACACTGA
Source organism: Coenobita brevimanus (assembly GCF_032717465.1). Lineage (NCBI taxonomy): Eukaryota > Metazoa > Arthropoda > Malacostraca > Decapoda > Coenobitidae > Coenobita > Coenobita brevimanus. The sequence continues at coordinate 28,834,517 of NC_137007.1, read as the reverse complement.
GGTGGTTTGGCCATGTGGAGAGGATGGAGGGTGAAAGACTGACGAAGAGAGTGTATGTGAGTGAGGTGGAGGGGGAAAGAGGGAGGGGGAGGCCGAGGATGAGATGGAGGGATGGGGTGGAGAGGTATATGAGAGAGGGGGGTGTGAGCTGGGAGCAGGGGAGTGAAATGGCGGGGGACAGGGCGACTTGGAGGCGATTTGTTTGTGGCCACCCCAAACGGGATTGAGGCGTCTGGCAATAGATAGATAGATAGATAGATAGATAGACCTGGGAAGAGGTCATAAAATGTGACCTCTGAGATAAAGGACAAAATAGGGAGGCTGTCAGAGATTGAGCAGCATGGAAAGCCACCACTAGGTGACCATGGCTGATGCACGCATGCATGTTGGAGCCTTTAGAAACAAAACAAGACGAAACGGAAGGGATGGTGATGCTGATGATGCCCTGACTCTGATGACTGGGGAGTCAAAACTTCGTCCAGTCTGTTCTGTTAGAAATCTGGTTGAACATTTCAATTTGAAACTAAATTATAAAGAACATATTAATCAAGCTGTCAGAAGTTGTAATTTGCACATCAGAAATCTGTGTTATAAGACAGTTTCTAAACCGGTGATGTCTCTTAACGATGGTTTTGTCTTGTGCTGGTTATTGCAGCTCATTATGGATTGATCTTGCAAATAATGTACTACAGAAGATTCAGTTGTTTTGAATAGGGCAGCAAGGTTTATCTATGATCTTTCCCCAAGAACTCCAACTACCTTATCTTTGAGTTACACTGGCTGCCAGTAAAGGCTAAATAAAATTTAAACTGTCTCATTTCTTTCAAGGTTCTTCAATCTGGTGAACCAAAGTATCTTGCTGAATTTGTGAAACTTTCTTTGGTACACCTAGGTGCGACATTATGAAATGAAGATGATCCCTCACACCTTGATAAGCCAAGAGCTGTTAATCAGTCATCTTTCTCAGATCAATCTTTTTTCTATACTGCCCCTAAGTTATATAATAAATTGCCATTACCCATGAGACACCTGACTTCTGCTTTATCTTTTAAGGGGCAGCTCAAAACTTTTCTCTTTACAAGGAGTATAATTCTGGGAGAGGTGCTGTGATGGATATTACAGGGTTTATTTTGCTGTCACTTCTGCTAACTCAAAGCTTGTATATGAATTACATCATTTTTTTTTTTTTGTTATTGTAAAAGTGTTGAAAGTGTGTCAAGTGTTAATGAATTCTTTAATGGAAGAACTGACAGTTTAGAGAAACAATAGCCAGATTATCATTATTATTATTATTGTTATTCTTCTTCTTATTATTATTATTATCATTATTACAGTAACCACTCTGGTACACAATTCTCCAGCCTCAACTACCCCCCCAAGCTGCAAAAACAAGTCTATTTTTCAACTTTCTCAAAAGTTGAAAAGTATTATGTCCGATTTATAGAGCTTGAATTTACACACCTGAAAATGCAAACGCCACCCACCCAGACCCAATAGTTACTGAGCTATGGTCCATAAAAGTTGATAACAGTTACCCGTCACAAAGAAAAATATGCTGGGGAGGGGCAAAGATACTCCATGCTAGGGGTGGAGGGGTGGGGGTGGGAGGTGGTGAGGCAAGGAGGGGGTGTACAGGAAAGGAGGGATGGGGGGAGACCACCACCAGACACAAAGGGTGGGCCCCAGTGGAGTACAGGGATGTGGGAGGGAGGGTAGGGGGGGAAATACCCTCCCCCCAGATGACTGGGGGAGGGGACATGGGGGGGGGATCCACATTGGAGGGGTGGAGGATGCATGAGGAGGGTGTGGGAGGGGTGTTGGTGGTGGTAAGAACGGAGGGAGGTAGGGTAGTAAGAATGTAGTGGGGTAGAGGGACGTGGCAAAAGGGAGGTGGGGGGTACACCCCCCACTGCCTGGGTATAGGCATGAATCCTCCCTCCCCTATGTTCAACACTTAGTTCTGATTGGTCAGAAGCCATCTATGTCACAGCCGGGATGGAGCAGGCTGCCGCCAGCTTTTTGTGGAAGTTGCACAATCAACGTTCCTCGTCCATTTAAAAAATTGTGAAAAAACGTTGATCATCGAGCTTGGTGCTTTACGGGTTAACTCCATTATTGGCATTTGAAATGTGTCTAAAACTCAACTTATACATGAGCATAAGCAGTAAGTGGCAGAACAGTCTATTCCTACAGATGCCTCCAAGAGGAAAGAGTAAAGAGTAAGAAAGCATGAATATAAAAACCTTAAATATCTGGCACTGTGTGATGACAATCCTGGCTAGAGCCTTGATGCGCTGGTAGGGGATTGGAGAAGAGAGAACAGCCAGAAGTAACTCAAGGCCTCCTTCTTCTTCCACAAGTGAGCAATATTTATCAGCTGTAAAATCAACAAATATTAGTTGTCGTGTTTTGGATGCCTTACATAAAACACAGTACTGTGCTGTAATGCACCATCATAATAATATTCATCATCATACTTCCCAATAAATAATGAGTACAGAATGAAATTTTAGAATTAGGAGAGAATACAAAAGCAATACAACCATCAAAAGAGTGCCTTGTGAAATGTGCATGTGTATGCAGCTCTGACAACTTCTGCAAACTTCTGTTCATCGTGAATGTTTACTTCATACTGCCCTCAAGCAGCACTTCTTTGATTTTCTCTGGAATGATTATTGTTTCCATGGTAAAGGGCAATCTGAATGTTTCTTACAGAGGATATTCTCTCAGGCATGGAAGCATAAACTCCTTTCTCTTATCCTAAGTCTTGGTTTGATCACACCTGTTCTAATGCTGTCCACAAGAAGGCAAAGGTACCAGTGACAACCCACTTCTGAATCTCATTTCTTACATGTTTCGGGCTGGATTAATTTTGCCAGTTTGTCATACTGCTAAGAACAGATTTATTTATACTAAATGCTCCATACTCTCTGACTTAAATTCTTCTCACTCCCCCTGGAACCTTGCCATGAACCATTCCAACAACTTTACTTTATCCTCCTCCTTTTTTTCCACTCTGATGGCTCTGTAGTTACTTCTTCTACTGACAGCACAGACTTATGTTCAGATTTTCCCCTCCTGTTCCATCTTACATGATTCCAGTGCTCTTCTGCCATCTCTTCCCCACTTGATTTCCTCATGACTGACATTAACATTTCTTCAGTTGATGTACTTTCTCCCCTCAATGGCCTCAATACTAACAAGACTTATGGGCCTGATGGGTCCCTCCTGTTTTCCCCAAGGGCTGTGCTTCTGTGCTTACACTCTGCCTAGATAAACTCTTTCACCTCTGTCTGTCAACCTGTACATTTTCTTCTTGCTGGAAGTTTGCTCTCATTCAGATTGTCCCAGACACAAGTGACCATTCCCATTCCCTTCACCCAACTGCTTTATCATCCTGTATTTCTTATGTTTTGTAACCTATTCTCAAGAAAAAAATTTAAAGCACCTCTCTTATCATAACCTTTCCAAGTGCCTGTAAGGGTTCCACCACGGGCACTCCACTGGCAATCTTTTCATCATTTTTTCCAGACACCTGGTCATCCTCTTTCCAGGACTTAGATAAAAGCTTTGTCATTGCACCTGACATTTCAAAGGCTTTTGACTGTCTGCTAAAAGTCCTTAATTCCAAACTGCCCTCCTACAGTTTCCATCCTGCTACCTGTGCCTTCATCTCTAGCTTCCTCTCTGGTTGTTTGTAAGCTGTTGTTGCAGACAGCCACTGATCTGCAAGAGCTGTCAATAGATGTGTTCCTCAGGGTTAAGTTCTGTCCTGTCACCAACTCTCGTCCTACTATTCATCAATGACTTAAGCTGTAAATCTAACCCTAGTCACTCAATACAATGGTGAGTCCACCCACTACCTTTCCATTCACATCTTGCAGTATCCATCACTGGAGTTACTTCAATTAACACAAGATGGGGCTACAGTACACCTTATTCCTGACCTGGCTCCTTCTCTGATTGGGGTAAAAGTAACCTTGTTGTTTTTAAGCATCAAAAACTCAATTCTTACATCTTTTGACCCAACCAAATTTTCGACAAGAGTATTAATTAATATTTAACAATATCCATTAATATTTAACAATAAATGGGTGCATAAGAGATGTAGTGGTATCAGAGGTAGACTGCGAGATAATGCTGATTTTATGTGTACGGCGTGCCAGGGTGAGCAGGTGGAGATCGTCAGACGTGAAAGGATTGAACTTGCTGGTGAATCTCTTGAGTGTGTGGAAGAGTTTTGTTATTTGGGAGACATGTTGTGTGCTGGAGGTGGGGCTGGAGCTAGCTCTGTGGCTAGGGTGAGAAGTGGTTGGAAGAAGTTCAGGGAGCTCTTGCCTCTCCTGGCATTGAGAGGGCTCTCCCTACGTGCTAAGGGGTCTTTGTATGCAGCATGTGTTAGGAGTGTAATGCTGTATGGCAGTGAGACCTGGGCAGTGAAGGAGGAAGACATTCGCCGGCTCAGACATACAGAAATGACAATGATTAGGTGGATGTGCAGTGCATCCCTGCGTCCAAGGCCTGGAGGGGCTGGGTTTACAATGGAAGAGTTGAGAGGTAGGATGGGACTGGAGTGTATTGGTGTTGTGATGAGGAGAGATAGATTGAGGTGGTTTGGACATGTGGAGAGGATGGGGGATGATAATTGGGTGAGGAAGGTGAGAAGTGTTAATATTGGGGGTGGGGTTATGAGGGGTAGACCGAGAAAGACATGGGACGAGGTCATTAAGTGTGACCTTAGGGTTAAGGGACTGAACAGGGAGGCTGCAATGGATCGTGCAGCATGGAGAGCCGCCATTAGGTGACCAAGGCCGACACATGCAAGCATGTTGGAGCCTTTAAAAACGAAACGATCCAACTCAATCCTGCATCATTTATTAACATACCTGGGGTTTCAATCTCCCAGTTTTTATCATGCAAAAGATCATATGACATCTCTTGTAAAATCTGCTTGCCTAGCCCTAGGCTCCTATGCTCCTCCTGGGTCACCGTATGACTGGATGATGGATGGATAGATGTAAAATCTGCTTCCATGAGATTAAGTGTACTAAGCAGACTCTGTGCTATCTTTATCCCTGCACAGCTGTTGACTTTTTACAGGGGTTTTATTCACCTCAGTCGAGTAAAACTCACATCTGTGGAGGGCTTTCCACATACAGTCCTTCTTAACAGAGTGGAGTCAAAGGCTTTTTATCTCATTTACTCTTCTCCATGTACTGGCTCCCTTCAACCTCTGTCTCTTCACTGCACTGTTGCATCTTTATCTCTTTTTATTGCTACTTCAAGGGACACAGCTCTTCTGAACTGTCTGCTTGCATCTCTCCTATATTTTGGAGGGCACATAGCACCAGTGTAGCAGCAAACTCTCACCCTCTTTCTGTCCAACTCTCAACTCTGGAACTGTCTTCCTCTGTCTGTACTACCTTCTGCCTGTAACCTTTTGACTTTTAAATGTAATGTGTCCAGAATCTCAAACTGAATAGATCCTGAATTTAGCTGTTTGTAAAAAAATAATAATAATATTAAAAAAAAAAAAAAGCCACTATTTTCTGTTCCTAGAGATGACATTAAGTTGCTGGATGCAGAAACCTCTAGAAAATATTACTTTATGGACTAAAGAGTTGCTTGAAAAACAAAACAAAAAAGCTAAAAATACCACTAAAAACTGCTATTTAGAGGGGGGTCAATATCTCAGTTCAAGCCCTGCCATGATGGACTGACAGCTGATGATCAAGAAGTGCAGTAAGTATACTACAAATACTGCTCAAGCTGTTAGCCTGGAGAGTTTTTCACAATGACCTTATCAGGTAGGTGGGAATACTCAGATACCATGAGGTGGTGGTAAAATCTCATTACCTGATAGGTGAAGTACAGGCATACCCCGGTTTAACGATGTAATTGGTTAGGTAAAACCCCATTGTCAGACGGGGTATCGTATAACGGGGTACTTTTAACATGTAAATCAATGTGTACCGTTTACTACCCTTGGGCTTCCCCCCAAACCATGTCCAAAACCCACCCAAATGAGCCCCAAAACAGGTTTAAAGACAATCTAAATGGCCTAACAGCTGTCAAGCAAGCTAACCTAGGCCTAACACCTGTAAATAACTCACTAAAACCAATAAATAAAGCCTGAAAATCATAAGGAATAGGTTAGAAAATATCAAACACATCTCATTACTTACTTCTTGTATGTCCATGTCCGGTCCTGGTCATCATCCATGCTATCCCCTCCGAAGCTAGGGGACATGTGGTACCCTCCACCACTCAATCCTCCTCCTCAAAACCCTCAAACCCCATCTCCAGGGAAGGGTCAGAGGTGGGGGAAGCCTGGAGAGGTGGGGTGGTTGTAGCGGGAGACTGATGCACTTGCTCTGGGGGTGGCGATGGTGTGCGACGTGATGAAGCAGGCAGTGGCGATGGAGTGTGATGCAATGGCTCAGGCAGTGGCAATGAGATGCAATTGAGTGTGATGCGATGACAGCGGAGGTGGTGAGGGAGAGAGCTGCGATGACCGCTGAGGTGGCGAAGGAGACCGCTGCGATGAATGACAAGGTAGCAATGGAGTCAGTTGCAGTGGCTCATGTCATGGCGAAGGAGACAGAGACAGTGGCCAAGGTGGTGAGGGAGATGGAGGCTGGGGCAAGGAAGGCAGCGATGGAGTGGCAGAGTGCAGTAGTGGAGACACAGGTGACATGGATCAGCTGGAGGTTAGGTCCAGCACTACAGGCTGAGCACATCCTCGGCGGGAGGAGACACTTGGTGTTTCTCTGCTGGTTGAAGGTTGGGGAGATGCTCTCCTGTATCAAGGCTGGAGAGATGCTCTGCTCGTCGAGGGCTGGGGAGATCCTGTGTGACTTGCTGGAATGGTGGGGGTCTGCTTGAAGAAGACTGTGATTGTAGTCTGCCTGGCCACCCTCTTCTCCTCCAGCATCGTCCTGTACACCTTCGTCCCCTCCTCGAGCCGATCAGCTGCATCCCTGCTTCATCCTGGAAGGGGGTTGTGTGTGGGCATAAGCTCAAGTATCTTGTCCAGCTTTGTTAGCATCTCCCTCAGGATTGTTATATTCAGAGCTCGCACTTCAGGGACGACCTCCTCCTCCTCTGCCTCCTGCTGTGCCCGCTGGATCTCAATATTGAGGAGCTCCTCGTTGCTGAGCTCCTCCCTGTCGCTCTCGAGAACATCCTCCACATCATCCTCATCAACCTTCCCAAAGTCCGCCTCATGCAATAACTGCACAATGTCCTGGCACACATGCTGCACCGGCAGAGCTTCCATGCCCTCAGGGAAGACGGTGAAGAAGTGGATGCAATCTGGCCACAGCATCCACCACACATTGTTCATGGTGGCCTGGCAAACCTCATGCCATTCTGCAGTGATATTCTCTAGGGCATGGCGTGTGTTGTATCCCTTCCAGAACTGCTGCATTGTTGTCCTGTCATCACTGTCACAGGCCCTCACCAACTGCTGCATAGTGCAGTGGAGGTAATAAGCTTTAAAAGCAGCGATCACCCCTTGGTCCATCGGCTGCAACAAGGACATGGTGCTGGGGGACAGAAACACCACTTCTATATTGCTGGCCCATTCCTTCATCGTGGGAGGGTGGCTAGGTGCACTGTCTACCACCACAAGAAATCTGTTCGCCAAATTCTCCCGCGAGGCATACCTCTTCAGCACACGAGAGAGGTACGAGTGGAAATAGAACGAGCAGATATCAGAAGTCAGCCAGGCCTTCTTGTTTGACTTCACGATAACCCCAAGGTTTTCTTTAACATACCCCACCAGAGCCCTGGGGTTCTCAGAGTGGTAGACAAGGAGTGGCTTCAACCTGAGGTTGCCCTCAGTGTTATCTCCCAGCAGGAGTGTCAGCCAGTCCTTCAAGGGCTTAAATCCTGGTAAAGACTTTTCCTCCATTGCAAGATGTGTCTTGGAGGACATTTTCTTCCAATTGGCAAATTATCACCTGGCAACACCCCACGTGCACTCGTTCGCTAATTTTCCCCTGTTTATTTCCCCTTGAAATATGCTGTATGACCTGTTCTCATAATAAAAATATATAAAAGAAAGGAAAGGAGAAGCCTAAGTGATATTTACATTCACCTGGAACTACCTAATTTCCTGCCAATCATTTCACAGCATACAGATTAGCAGCTGTCACCTCGCTGATGTTGTCAACCCTTGGCGGCCCCAATCCTCATATCCGCCTCATCATTCAGTTCAGTGTTGTCTGTTGAGATGAAAGCACGTGGCACTCGCGCCCCTTCATTTCCGCCGCTTCTAAAGGGTCCTGTGACCTCTACCCCTACTAAACCTCGTGTGGGAAGGGGTAAATGACTAAGTGACTGCTGTGGAGTGTGAAATGGCTAATTTATCCATGATAATGATGGACAGTGACTACAATCTTTCTGGTGAATCGTGTGATGAGCCAGTGGAGGAAATGGTGATAAACTACGAGTGCTTCAGTGTCCCAAGTTCATCCTGGCTCCAAGGGAAAGGAGCCCTTAGTTACTGGATGTGACAGCGTATAACATAGTGTAAATAAAATAGAAATGTAAACAATTACTAATATAAGAATATGAGTACAAATAATTGGAGTAATGACAGTGAAAGCTTGCTCTCTATGTTAGTTTACTGAATGAGAAAGTTAATGCCTGAAGTGAAAATAAACTACTATTACTGAAGGAAACTTATGGATAAATACCGTGTATATATATATATATATATATATATATATATATATAAATAAGTGTAATAAAGTAATAGGAATATAAAGTGTGAGTGTGTTTATGAATAATAAATGAAAGAATACCAGCGGGGAACGAGCACAAGTGGAAAGCTCGTACGCGCTCGTAATTTTCATTGCTTTCACAGTGTTTTTTTTTTTGGAGTATAGATTCCAAACTACTTGAAAATCATAGAATAGTGTTTCTAGTGATAATATCAGGCTGTGGTAATCATATTACGGGGTGTTGGGATGTGTAAAGTGAAGACTTCGTTACCCAACTTCAGAAGTCTCCACAAGTCCTACGGTAGTCGATGAAGGTTCAACAAACATCCCAGGAGAAAGCTGAAGGTATGTGCCATATGCATATGTAATTATAATATTCTAGGACTAATAACTGATTTTTGGCAAATATTTTTAAAAAGTCAGTCAGAGCGCGAATCTCCCCGCGTGAGGTGCACGGACCGCCTCCGACATGCCCGCGCTTAAGGGGTTAAAAGAACGTACTACGCTGCTATGATAGTGAAAACGCGGCCTGAGGCCAAAAATTATGGAATATTTAGTCATTATGCCAGACAACTGGTCAAAGCACAGTAAAAAAAAAACAGACAAAATGCGAGCAGATTTAGTCATAGTACGTGTTGCATCTGCCCATGATGTATGCATGTCATGTGTCTGTGCAGGGTGTCGTCACGGTCTACCCTGTACTGAGCATTCCTGTGCCACTCCAGTCAACCCTCTCCTCACTCTGCCTCCACATGTGCTGTGTATTAACTTTGCTCTTATTTTTTGGTCACCTGACCCAGCCTAACCATGTTGCCCTACCGTGACGTAGCAAGACGGCAGAAGAGTTTGACCCAGGAGCAGAAGCTTGACATGATCAAGCGGAAGGAGAGAGGAGAACGTAATTGTGCCATCGCCAAAAAGTGCCAAGTCAACAAGTCAACTATTCGTCTGACCCAGCTCTTGTTATGATGGAAAGGTACCTGTCATATACTGCAACCTACGGGAGAGGGAAGGAGTTCCAATCTGCTCTATAAATTTATGAACGACTCTGTGCAGCCGGCGTGGCCAGAGGACCATACTGGGGACCAGTAGGAGTCCTGCCCTGCCTTGGAACCCCTCCCCCTCCCCCTAGGAAGCCCATAAACTCTTCAATTAAAGGTGAGGAACCTTCCAGTGTTTGCATGTAATGAGGTCATTTTAAGATAGGTAAAAGTCCTGGGAAAAATCCCAGAAATTCGCCCCAAAAGGTGAAGTTTAGGCTGGCTTGGGTACCATGAAACCCCTTAACATGTAAAAATATGGTTGTATAATGCGGAATTTTCATAAAGCGGGACATGCCAGGAACAACATTCGTGCGTTATGTGAGAGGTAACTCTATATATATATATATACACACACACACACACACACACACACGTGTATATATATATATATATATATATATATAGTGCTCGTCAGAAGTATGGAGCGCCTATGTCAGGGCGTGCAATACTTTTGGCGAAAAAAGAATCACCCTTTTTTGGTACTAAAAATTGAGCCAGATGTTTGGGCTGCTAACATGACCTCACGGCAGCTTGAGGCCTTACTATGCACTGGTTGGCTCCTGCCTGAGTTGCCTACAGGCTGCGTGAGAGACAGGAACTCCACCGCTCCTCCCTCTCTTCTTGCGCCATTTTTTACCTAGTGTCCAGCAGTGTTTTGGCTTTTGCCGCTTTGTTATGGCCCCTACCCGTGAACTTTCGAGTGAAATCATATCACAGATCATTGCTCTAAAGGAGGCAGGCCACCCCATGAAGGAAATTGGCGATTTGGTTGGTGTGGCTCGTTCGACAGTGCAGAGGTGGTGTGCCCATTTTCGAGTGGAAAATAGTGATGACGTTCCTACAAAGAAACCGCGGTCTGGTAGGCCCAGGAAAACTTCCCCGAGGTCTGTTAATGTGTTAAAACGTGCAGTGGAGTCTAATCCTCATGTGAGTGCAAGGAAAATTAAGGAGAGCAACCCGGAAATGTTTGGTGAGGTTTCAGTCCGCACGGTGTCTCGAAGAGTCCATGAACTTGGTTACACAAGTCACAGGCCTGTGAGAAAGCCTCTTCTTACACGTTACCAGTGACTTCGTAGGCTTGCCTTTGCTAACAAGTACCTTAACTGGGGTGAGGACCAATAGTTGTCAGTGTTGTGGTCTGATGAGGCAACGTTTAGTGTTACCTGTAATCGAAGAGCGCGTGTGTACCGGAGCAAAGGTAGTGACCCGCTTGACCCCCATTACGTGGAGAGCACAGTTAAACATCGTGATTCACTTATGGTATGGGGTTGTTTCTCTGAAAAAGGTTTGGGGAAGCTTGTTGTGCTTCCCAAGAACTGCAGAGTGAATCAGGACGTTTACCTAGAGCTTCTTTGTGATCATTTACCTGAGTCCTTCGAGCTCACAGGTGCACGAGTGTTTCAGCAGGACGGTGCACCTGCTCATAAAGCCAAATCAGTCACCAACTGGCTTCATGACTGCGAGATCTCCTTCATGAAAGACTGGCCAGGCAATAGCCCAGACCTCAACCCGATAGAAAACCTCTGGTACCTCGTAAAGAAGAATCTCCAAGGGAAGGACGTGAGCTCTCTGCCTAAGCTGGAAGCAGCCATTCGTGACTCCTGGGCAAAAATACCACCCCAGCACCTGAGGAACCTCGCCCTTTCACTTCCACGACGTCTAAGGTCTGTGAAGAAGCGTAAAGGATACCCTACCAAGCATTAAAGGTAAATATAATGCATTATTTACATGTTTTTTCAATGTTGAATGGTTTGTTTCATAGGAGGTACTCAGGGCGCTTGATACTTCTGACGAGCACTGTATATATATATATATATATATATATATATATATATAGTGGGCTCGCACAACGCGTGTCACCGCAGTGTGCGATTCGCCTTGTGCACGAGTGACCAAAAATCATAACCAAAAACCCTTTAATGCGCGAGTTTACCGCACAGAACGCGAGGCAGAGGCAAGAAGTGGCTCAAAAATGTCATTTTCTACTAGTGCGAAACCACCCCTCACAAAGCGCGTCACGTGTCGTCATGCTGATGCGCAGAAATTCCCGAGCATTCTACTGCGCAGCTTGGGGTACAAGGGAGCGGGCGCGCCATAACAGTCCCGGCTCGTGCACTGTGCGGATCCGCTCTCTACAGCTAACCTGTCATGTACAACGTGTGGTGTTTTTTGTGCTGCCTGTACTTTGCTGCACCATGGCTCCAACCCCAAGAGTAAAGAAACTTCGGACGCACGCCACCAAGTTAAAGATAATTAAGATGAAGGAGGAGGGTCAAGGAAACATGGCTATCGGGAGAACCCTGGGACTGGCTGAATCTACAGTGAGAACTGTGTGGAAGAACCATGAAGCCATAAAGGCTGTAGTGAAGATGTACGGTGCCTCTGACCTAGACGGCCGTTCGCGGGTGGGAAATCGTGCTATGATATTAATGGAGCGCTATCTTGCCACCTTCATAATGTGGAAAGAAAAGGAAGGTGTTCCACTCAATGGAAGATTTATTCGGAACCAAGCCCACCTTTTTTACAAGGTTGCATCTCGAAGGTTAAAAGTGGAAAAACCGTTCAGGGCATCGGTTGGATGGCTGGACTGTTCTCTCAAGCGCAAGGAACTCCGTTACGTGAAATTGTCTGGTGAACGTGCCTCTGCTGGCCGCGAGAGACTATCCTGCAATATTTAAAACGATTATTGAAGAGGGACTGTACACCAAGGACCAGATCTACAACATCGATGAAACGTCCTTATATGACAAGGCCATGCCAAAATCAACTTACATTGCTAAAAAGACAGAAACAAGCCCATGGTCGCAAGCTCCAGAAGTGTAAGATGATGGTAATGTTCGCTGTAAACCTGTCTGGGAGCCACAAGATGAGGCCAGTTGTTGTACACACAGCTTCACATCCAAGGTGCTACAAACACCTCACGAACATGGATGCAAGTGGCATGTATTGGTATAAGTTCGTAAATGGTTGGATGACCGGGAACATTATGGCAGACTGGTTAACGTGGCGGTGTGTCCCTGATGCGAGAGCCAAGTGTCGGGAACTGGGCATTCCATTTAAGATGCTCCTTGTGCTTGATAACGCACCAAGTCACCCTCCATATCTGGAAGATCTTCACAAGGATTGTCGTGTTGTGTTTCTGCCGCCCCGCACAACGTCACTAATGCAGCCACTTGATCAAGAACTAATCGCCACAGTGAAGCATTTCTACCATAAGGAAGTGTATGACTACCTACGCAGGAAGACCGACACACAAGAGGAGCTTCATGCCCTACAAGAAGATCACGACGAAGACCTTGATGAGGCATCTGCTCCTGTTCCATCTCCACCAGCACCTCTATCCCGACCTACCACAGATGCCATGACTGTTGAGGCATTTTGGCGTAACTTTACGGTGAAGGACGCAGTTGAATTTCTCCTTCAAGCCTGGCACCAGATTACACCTGCAACGGTGAACCATGCGTGGCGAATGCTCGTGCCTCACCTGTGCATCACCCAGGAGACGGCCATTCAACCACTGGCTGATGCTGAGGCAGCAACATTGACAGCAGCACAAGCTGTACCAGGTTTCGTGGACATTACATTGGCGGACATACAAGAAGTGCACACTGCTACTGAGGAACAGCCTCCCGAGGAAGTGTTGCAACGGATAGACGAGGCTGATGCAGAGCCCGACACCAGACAGAGTCAAGCTGAGCAGTCTAGTGTGATGGAAGGCAGAACTGAGTTGTGTATGTCAAACATTAGCAAGATCCTTGCTGCCATGGATAAGCTCAAGGAAGAGGTGAAGGCACAGGAAGTGAGCAACCTAAGAACGGAGGAACTTCTGGCTGGTATCGACAAACTCTTCCGTTTCTACACAGACAGGCACAGGGAAGAAATAAACAGGAGAAGACAGACGCTCATAACAAGCTACACACAGCGGGCTAAAGTTGGTGAAATAGCAGAACCATCGACATTGTCTGCTCCTGATCCTGTTGAGGATGAAGAGGATGCAATGTAAGAAGTGTCAGCATTCGACTTTGAAGGGTTTATGGCCGAAGTGAGTGACTTGGATGCTCCTGGGGAAGGTGATCAAGAGGAGTCTGCGGCGGGAAGTGTTGGTGCGGTGGGGAGTGCGGCGTTGTAAGTGTTGCCGTGCCTCGGAACCCCTGTTATTTAAGGTCATCAGGCCTGTTGTCTACTGTTGTTAAGGTGACTACCCATATTTTTGTTATTGTAGCTAAAGCTTTAGTACAATGTCTGAAACATATGACATTTATTATGTCTCTAAGGGCCAAAAAATGTCCAGGTATGAGGGGGTACCACCCATATGTAATTATTCCCATAAGATTATGTATTCCTAGTACGCGAATTCCCAGTGCGCAAGCGCGTGCACCGCCCAATCTCTCACGTACTATGCGAGCCCACTATATATATATATAGGAAGCTCGCCCCCAACGCGTGGGTTTTGTTCCTAACGTGGTGCGTTCGGTGCAAAACCGCGTAAGTTTCAACTACTCCTTATTTTGCTCCCTAGATCTCCTAAACGTGGTCTTTTGCTGTTATCTGCCATTGGTAATCAATATGAAGGACTTTTTTTAAGTGGTTAAAAGGTTTATTTAATGTTATAACTTACAAATACAGTACGGCACAGCAAAACTTCAACATACAAATACGTAAACACAAGGCAACATTCCGATGCCGAAACCAATTGGAGTCGGAATGTTGCCTTGTGTTTACGTATTTGTATGTTGAAGTTTTGCTGTGCAGTACTGTATTTGTAAGTTATAACATTAAATAAACCTTCTAACCACTTAAAGTGCTTCATATTGATTACGAATGGCAGATAACAGCAAAATACTACGTTTAGGAAGTCTAGGGAGCAAAATGGTTTCGGGACTATTCGCAGTCAAGCCAGTTCGACGTCACAACAATAACAAGACAACATAGACTTTGATGGATCCCCCTGAAATATAGTTATTAAAGTATTGATTAATTAACAATAAGTATAATTATAAAAGTATTGATTAATTAATATGAGTATAATTATTGAATGACGGGGAATCATCCAGGGTGCGAATTGTCCTGACAAGGAATTGACATGATGGCGAATTGTCTTGGAACCCACCGATCGTGTGTAATCTATAAATCAGGTTAACTGGTTACAAGGCTTTATTTAATGCTTTAACTTTCTTTAAGTGCTTTAACTTACAAGTGCATACCAGAATAGTAAATAATTAACTTACAATTACAGTACTGTGGAAAAGCAGTACAGCAAATATTTAACACAAATAAAAAAGGTAATATTCTGACGCCTATCAGAAAACTGGTTATAAGACTTTATTTCTTGCTTGAACGTTATTTAATAATACTTCAACTTGCACATAAACTTACCAGAACAGTACTATAAATATTTAACTTACAAATACAGCACTGAGGAAAAGCAGTACAGTGAATCACATCACGTGATCAAAACAAACCGTGCGTGCTGAGCTGATGTTCGAGGATTTGGCCTTTCAAAGGCCTCTCGTGTAAATTTATAGTTTTCGTAATGGTTCTTTAATCGGACGTTGTCTTATATGTATCCCAGCACTAACTGTGTATAATTGCGAGCGCGTTCGGCGAGAACGTGTTTGGGGCGAGTTTACTGTATATATATATATATATATATATAGTACAAGTCCTATTATTCGGCATCTATGGGACCAGGATGATGCCGAGAAATTAGATTTGCCGAATAATCAAAAACCTACCCACTCAGTACCTTAAATATATTGGTGAACACTCATCACCACCTACGGTACGGTATTACAACTGTGTTTGGAGAGAGTACTGTATACTGTACAATACTGCAATCAATACAGTACTATACCTGAATCTGAAATACAGTATATATATATATATATATATATATATATATATATATATATATATTAGTGAACATATACAAGTGTAATGACACAGTAGGCATACAAGTCAGGTAACACTTCCTGGATGGCCGAAATGATACGGAATATTACCTACCAGCTCAGTACATCACTTGTATTGGTGAACTCATCACTACTTATATTATTACAAATATGTTTGGAGTGAGTACTGTATATAGTACTTTTTCCAAACAAAATAAAATAGTCGGAAAATTGCATAAAATAAAGTAAAGGGATCTGAATTGGTAAGGTCTTTCTGATGAAAGTTATAACTTACATTTAGCACTCACTCTTTTGTTCTTTTTTTTTGTTTACATGTGAAAGGAGAGTACTGATGGAAACAGTAATGTATTCCATGAACCCCTTAATAACCTCCGACATTGAACAACCCTTTACAGTACCGATGTCGAGTTAGTGAGCTATGGAAAAACTGTGAACAATTATGGGAATGGAACGAAGGTCACTGCTATGATTACACGACTCTAGCTACGATTCCAAGCAGTCAGGGGGTCAGTTAATGTCAGATGTTTTCGCCCATTTGGTAAATGCACCATAACTCTATTAATTCTCCAGTCAATCATAGCGAATCATAGCATGGGTTTAGGAAGCTAAATAACACATTTCTAGGTGCGCCAGACGATTATCTTCACATCTTATAAGAAAATGGAAGAAATTAAATCCCTCTCTGAGTACGTAAAGTTCTTCCATTCTTCTGAAATCAATTTATTTTTCTTAACCCCTAAAACGCGGCTGTGTACAGTCGTTCCCCCCCGAGTGGCGGAGTTGTATCGCGGTCTGAGTACCTGTAGGAAAATATTCGCCAAAAATCAGAGATTAACCCTAGAACATTATACTTGGTATGGCAGATAGTACTTACATTCAGCTTTCTCCAGAGACAGGTGTTGAGCCTTCGTGGACTACCCAAGGACTTGTGGAGACTTGCAAAGTTGGGTAACCAAATCTTCACTTTCACACCTCCAGCAACCCGGTTTCCCCTCTACCACAGCCTCATTCTGTCACAGTAAACTTTATACTACAACGTAAAGGTAGTTAGGAATCCGTATTTGTACAATAAGCACTGAAAATAAGGCTAAAATCAACGGAGCGTACGGCCGACATGCACTGTGGCGGCGGTCTTCCCGTCACTCAACAAACATTTCCATTTTCACAGCTAAAAACATGTATACTACATTATTTTCAATCATATTACTTCCCAAAAGATCACCACGGCGTGCTTTTTATTCTGCCTTACGTCCGCCACTTTATTCTCGTTCCTGTCGGCCGCTTGCACTGACTGGGAAGAGCTAGAACTCGCCATAATCTCACTTTGAAAGCCTGCAGTAAACTGACGCTAAACAGAGGCAAACCATGAGAAAAAAAGCTAGTGTTACAACTGGGGAAACAAGCGTTTCCTAGTAGCATAAACTGCTTGTGAGAGGAGATCGCAGATTTACAGTTCTGAGCGCTCAGAGTGCTGCCAGGTATCACAGCCAGGCTGGCCGGGCCGTGGTGGTGGGGGGACGGGGGGAAAACGCGATATTTGGCAACAACTGAGGTCAGTAGTACAAAGGTAAAGTATGCTAGTTGTAGCTAGAGGGTGGTGGTACTGATAGACAATACCAGCTGGAGCCTGCTTGCCCACAGTTATTCAAAATTTACTAAAATCGCAAACGCGACGACCCGCCGTCCTGCCCTGTTGGCCGAGCATCGCAAACGCGACGATCCACGTTTTAGGGGTTAAAGATGGGAAGATAATCGTCTGGCTCACCTAGCAATGTGTTATTTAGCTTCCTAAACCCATGCTATGATTCGCTATGAGTCACGGAAAGATTGATAAAGTTACGGTGTATTTACCAAATGGGCGAAAACATCTGAGATTAACCGACCGCCTAACTGCTTGGAATCGTAGTGTAGTCATGCAAACATACCAGTGACCTTCGTTCCCTTCCCATAATTGTTCAGTTTTCTCTATAGCTCACACTAACTTAATATCACTGACATCGGCACTGTAAAAGGTTGTTCAATGTCGGAGGTTATTAAGGGGTTAATGGGATATATTACTGTTTGCATCAATGCTCTCTCTTTCACGTTAAGCACAAAAACAAACAAAAGAATGAGAACTAAATGTACGTTTAACTTTCATCAGAGAGACCTTAGCAATTCATATTCCTCCAGTTTATTTTTAAGTATTTTTCTGACTTTAGGTTAGGTTAGGTTTGGTTAAATACAGTTAAACTCGGTTAGGTTAGGTTCAGTTAAACAGGACAGTCCCACCATTATGCTGAGGAATAAAAATACTAGAGCTGTCACAGCCGTACAGCTAAAAACAACGGGGAAACTGATTTAACAAGCAACATTTATATATGGGTAATGCATTACAGTGTCATGGGCTACTCAATTACCGGTAAGTCATTTTCATGAAGGCATCAAGAATGAAAGAATTTCAAGAATTAGCGTGGGGGCTTGGAACGTAACCCTCGCTAATTTGGTGGGGGTGGTTACTGTAGTGTATGATACTGTGCAGTATTGTAATCAATACAGTACTATACCTGAATCTGAATAAAAATATAGAAATTAGTGAACATACAGAAGTGTAATGAAACATTAGGCCTACAATCCACAGATACCACTTCCTAGACTGCCGAGATGATTCCGGACATATGCCGAACAATCAATGATTTTTGTAAATGGGACTATTTCTCAAAACTGCCGAAATGTCGGATCTACCGAACAATCAGCTGCCGAATAATAGGACTTTTACTGTATATATATACAGGTAAGCCCTTAATTCACGCGAACTTTTTTCACGCGATTTCGGTTATCCACGAATTTTTCGTACAATAATTAAAACATGAAATTATAGTATTCAAATAAATAATTTTAATATACAAGAGAAATATATAAAATATAAAAATTCCTACCTGCTGCCCGTGTGCATACATATATGTATGTGTGTGTGTGTGTGTGTGTGTGTGTGTGTGTGTGTGTGTGTGTGTGTGGGAGGTCGGTTTACCATGCACCACACAGTCAGTTTGAATCCGACTCATGAATCGTTATTTGTGGCTTATTTTTCTGCCTTCCAGTGATTGCTTGCCTTCTTTGCCAACATGGGGCCTAAGCATAGTGCTAGTGATGCATGTGGTAACACACCAAAACGGACTCGTAAAGTGATGTTGCTGACAGAGAAAGTTAAAGTGTTGGACAAACTTAAGGGAGGAATGTCGGCGACAATTCTCCGTCAGGACGATTCCCCGTCATTTGTTTACATACCAGTTTATTTGGCAAGTACAGTACACTAGTTCTTTACTTATATGAGTTATAAAATCCCCCTGAAAATTAGTTATTAAAGTATCAATTAATCAATAATAAGTATATTTATAGAATGACAAGGAATCGTCCATGTTTTGATGGTGAATTGACTTCATGGTGAATTGTCTCTGAACCGTGTGTTTGGGGTGAGTCAACTGTTCTTATAATAAAGAAGGCAGAACATAGCATACGGGAGGCAGTGAGGGCTAGTCCACCAGACTGTGCTAAAGTGTTTCCACCTACGCCTGTGAACTGGCTCGGAACCGTAGGTTTGGGGTGAATGAGTCAACTGTTTGGACAATAAAGAAGGCAGAATGAAGCATATGGGAGGAAGTGAGGGCTTGTGCACCAGACTGCTGAGGTGTCTCCACCTACGCCTGTGCTTGTCAGGTTTCAGTGTTAAATTTCTTACATTTTTGTTGTTTTTCATACTTTATGCAGTTTATAAGGTGTATGTAGTGCATAAACAGTATTATTCTGATGTAATATACTTAGTAGACATGAGTAATTATGTGCACACAAGGGCAGAATATATACGCGAATTTACCACATAAGCGAAGGGTCTGGGAACGTAACCCTCGCGTGAATTAAGAGCTTACCTGTATATATATATATATATATGTACACTCAGTAAAAAAAGTATCGGTGCACAACACTGACGAAACATTTTGGATCACGGTATGAGGTCTCTGAAATATTTGTGTCCGACATGTTGGGAGGTGTTGGGAGGTGTCATATAACGTCATCTGAGGTATCCCCTCGCTAAAATATAAATAAACATTCTGAACCTGCTACAGCCAGGCATAACAAGTTACCAACCCTCCCACACAGCCAGCGCGTGAGTGAATATTTTCGGAAGACATCGAACCCTCTATGCACCGATACTTTTTTTACCGAGTGTACATATACAGTAAACTCCCGCTATAATGCGGTTCAGATATTGCCGGTTCACTTTATCGTGGGATTTTCCTTGGAACCTAAGTATTTTTACACTGCGGGAAACCCTGCCTCATCGCTGTTTCCGCAAAGCCTACTACAGCTATTTTTAGGGTACAGTACATATTTTACATCTTTATTTTCAGTACTGTATTCTGAAATGGATGTGTTTATGGTATTTTACATCTTTATTTATTCTAAAATATTAATAGCTGTATTAATTAAAATAATAATTAAAAATCGGCTAATATATTTGATAAAATACAAGCGAAATCGTGGTGTGGGGTGAGGAAATACCCAGACTCATTGGTAGGTGGCACACAATTGGCTGGAGCCTTACCAGTAGCCAATCCAAACACGCTTTACATTTTTACTTGCCACTGATTGGCGCTGCCGACGCGCCATCCTCAAAGAAAGAAGCAGGACCGCACCACACCACCATACCGCACCTCCCAGTTTACCGCGTGTTCCTGCCTCAGCTACATCGCCGTGCCCACTTCAGCCTTTCATCACTTGTTTTTGCCGCTTTCTCCTGGTTTTCTGAAGCCCCTGCAATGCCACCCAAACGCCCTGCATCTTGTAAGCCTTCTGGTGCCAAGGAAGTCAAGAGGAGGAAGGTTATGACGCTGCAGGAGAAGGCTGAACTCCTCGACATGCTGCGGGAAGGGAGAAGCTATGCCGCAGTCGGACGTCATTACGGCATCAAAGAAAGTACGGTGCGGTACATAAAGAAGAACGAGGACGCAATCAGGAGCGCTGTTTCAGCAAGATTTTGCCAGAATGCGAAGAGGGTGTCTACAGGCAGGAACAAACACATCGTAAGGATGGAATCGGCCCTGGCATCGTGGATAACCGACTGCCGGAAGAAAAACATCCCACTGGACAGCAACATCATACGCGAGAAGGCCAGGAAGTTGTACAACCAGTTCGCAGCAGAGGGCGCCGAAGGAGACGACAACGAAGAGCCGCAACCAGGACCATCTACAGCACCAGAGCCTGAGGAATTTCAAGCCAGCAAAGGGTGGTTTGACCGGTTCCAGAAGCGGTTCCAAATCAGGAGTGTGACTTTGCACGGGGAAGCTGCATCGGCGGACAGTGAAGCTGCGGAAGTACCAGGAAACATTCCGGCAGATCATAGAGGAACGGGGTTACAAGCCCGAACAGGTCTTCAATATGGATGAGACTGGCTTGTACTGGAAGAAGATGCCGTCCAGGACATTCATCATGCAGGAGGAAGCCAAAGCACCTGGCTTTAAAGCACAGAAGGACCGAGTCACTCTTATCTTCTGTGGCAATGCTGCTGGCTTCATAATGAAACCAGGCCTCATCTACAAGGCAGCAAACCCCAGGACTCTCAAGAACAAAAACAAGAACGTGCTGCCAGTCCACTGGATGAGCCACCCCAAGGCATGGATTACGAAGCTCCTGACTTCCAACTGGTTTCATCAGTGCTTCATCCCTCAGGCCATGCAATACCTCAGTGACAAGGGACTAGAGTTCAAGGTGCTGCTGCTGTTGGACAATGATGGTGGGCACCCTGTTGATTTGCACTACGAGGGAGTGCAGATTGAATTTTTGCCTCCTAACACCACCTCTCTCATCCAGCCTATGGACCAAGGAGTGATCTGTGCTTTCAAGGCACTCTACACCAAAGGATCTCTTCAACACCTGGTGGATGCAATGGACAGGGACGACGACTTCACTGTGAAAAGTTATTGGCGCAGCTTCAACATCGGGACATGTCTCTTCATCATCCAGAAGGCGCTTCAGGACATGAAGAAGGAAACCCTCAATGCTTGCTGGAAAAAATTGTGGCCCGATTGTGTGAACAACTGCAAAGGCTTCTCCCCCGATGAAATTCACCACTCTGCAGTGAACAACTCTGTCAAGCTGGCGAAGATCCTCGGTGGTGAAGGTTTTGCTGACATCACGCCCGAGGAGGTCAATGACCTCACTGATGCACACTCCGAGACCCTGACAGATGAGGATTTGGTAGAGTTAACCAAGTCAGCCAGCGAAGGGGAGGACGAGGAGCCGACAGATCCAGCACAAGAGGAGGAGGAGGGTCTAACATTAGAGCGCCTGTCTGACACGGTAAGAGCCGCAAACGACCTGCAGCTGATGGCTCAGAAATGAGATCCATACATGGTTCGTGCTGTGCAGTTCTCCATTGTGACTGACACAGCCATTCTGTCGTACAGAAATCTCCTCAATACCATGAAGAAACAACGGCAACAACTCCCCATCACCATGTTCCTCAAGCCACTGAAAAAGACTCCACCTACACCTCCAGCAGCACCTGCATCACCTGAAGCACCTGCATCACCTGAAGCGCCTGATGAAGAGGCGCCCTCTGAAGAGCTGTAAACGCTCTGCTTCACTGTGCAGTACATCATCATCATCATCAGCATCGTACTGCACAGCTACTTCATGATCATCAAACTCATCATTGGTGAGTACCTGTACAGTACTGTACAATGCACTTTCTTTGTTATTTCTTAATTTCAGTGATATTTTATGTCCTTATTAGTTAGCAAGCAATACAGTAACTTTATACTTACGTTTCTCTCGCTACGGTCTCTATACTCACCAATGCAGAACGAGTTGAACTGAAGATATACAGTAATGTACATCTTCAATTCAACTCGTTCTGCATCGGTGAGTATCCTTACTGTTTTCTCTTATTAGTAGTAGTAAATAGGCATTTTAGGGCAAGCAGTACGGTACAGTACTGTACAGTACTGTTACTTTATACTTATTTTTCGCTCACCGCCCGCAGAAATGTCGTCATAGGCGCCCTCTCAAGAGCTGCACAACTAATATACACCTTGTACTGAACTTCATGATCATCATCATCTTCAATTCATCTCATTCATCATCAGTGAGTACCCGTACTGGTTTTTCTCATGAATAGAGACAACAAATAGGCATTTTAGGGGTAGCGTTGATACATTGCGGATTTTTGCTTATTGCGGGTGCCTTTGGAACATAACCCGGCGATAAAGTGAGGGTTTACTGTATATATATATATATATATATATATATATATATATATATATATATATATACACACATATATATATATGTACACTCAGTAAAAAAAGTATTGGTGCACAACACTGACGAAATATTTTGGATCACAGTACGAAGGTCTCTGAAATATTTGTGTCCGACGTGTTGGGAGGTGTCATATAACGTCATCTGAGGTATCCCCTCACTAAAATATAAATAAACATTCTGAACCTGGTACAGCCAGGCATAACAAGTTACCAACCCTCCCACACAGCCAGCGCGTGAGTGAATATTTTCGGAAGACATCGAACCCTCTATGCACCGATACTTTTTTTAATGAGTGTACATATATACTGTATATATATATATAAACATACATACATGGAGCCTCTGTGGTACAGTGGTAGAGTGTGCGTTTCGTACATGGGTGAACCAGGGTTCGCACCCCACCAAGGTAATAAACTTTGGGAGTGTTCACCCAGCCACGTACTGCATTGGCGGACACAAGGGGTGCTGTGGTTGAACCAGTGTCACTTATTATAAAGCATGCTTGCATCCAGTCGGTTTGCGGGGGCCGATTACACTTGGTTCACAGACTACACACACATCCAAAGCCACGGCAACACTACAATTACACTTACAAGCACTTCTCACCCTACATACAATCTCTATCAGACAGCCTAAGCCACCTGGTAGAGATACATTGTTTGTATCGTCCTGACTTTGGTTGGGATAGGGCGGTCCTGCAGTGGATACTCACATGGCTGATGATGATGATGATGACATACATATACTGTAAATATACTGTATACAGTATATACATACATACATATATACAGACAGAGAGAGATATATAGAGCTATATATATATATATATATATATATATATATATATATATATACATACCTACATACAGTACTCGTCAAAATTATCGAGCGCCTACTGCCGGGCGCGCAATACTTATGGGCAAAAAAGAATCACCACAAGTTTGCGGCGATAGCATGACATCACGGTAGCCTTAGGCCTTCCGATGCGCTGGTTGGTTCCCGCCTCAGTTACCCACAGGCTGCCTGAGAGAGAGAAACTCCGCTGCGTCTCCCTCTCAAATTGCGCCATTTTTTACTTAGTGTCCCACAGTGTTTTGGCTTTCACAACTTTGTTATGGCACCTACCCGTGAACTATTGAGTGAAATCATATCCCAGATCATTGCTCTAAAGGAGGCAGGCCACCAGACAATGGAAATTAGTGAACTGGTTGGTGTGGCACGATCGACAGTGCATTGTTGGTGCGCGTGGTTTCAAGTGGAAAACAGTGGTGAAGTTCCCACAAAGAAACCGCGGTCTGGTAGGCCTAGGAAAACTTCCCCAAGGTCTGTTAATGTTTTAAAACGTGCAGTGGAGTTTAATCCTCGTGTGAGTGCAAGGAAAATATAGGAGAGCAACCCGGAAGTGTTTGGTGAGGTGTCTGTGAGAACTGTGTCTCGTAGGGTCCATGAACTTGGTTACACAAGTCACAGGCCTGTGAAGAAGTCTCTTCTCACAAAAAACCAGCGACTTCGTAGGCTTGCCTTTGTTAATAAATATCTCAACTGGGATGAGGAGCAATGGCTGTCAGTGCTGTGGTCTGATGAAGCAACGTTTAGTGTTACCTGTAACAGAGTAGCACGTGTGTACCGGCGCAAAGGTAGTGACCCACTAGACCCACGTTACGTGGAAAGCACAGTTAAACATCTTGATTCACTCATGGTATGGGGTTGTTTTTCTGGTAAAGGTTTGGGGAAGCTTGTTGTGCTTCCCATGAACTGCAGAGTGAATCAGGATGTTTATCTGGAGCTTCTGTGTGATCATTTACCAGACTCCTTCGAGCTAACAGGTGCACGAGTGTTTCAGCAGGACGGTGCACCTGCTCATAAGGCCAAATCGGTCATCAATTGGCTTCGTGACTGCGAGGTATCATTCATGAAAGACTGGCCAGGAAATAGCCCAGACCTCAATGTGATATAAAACCTCTGGTACCTCATAAAGAAGAATCTCCAAGGGAAAGACGTGAGCTCTCTGCCTAAGCTGGAAGCCGCCATTCGTGACTCCTGGGACAAAATACCCCTCCAGCACCTCAGGAACCTCGCCCTACCACTTCCAAGACGTCCCAGGTCCGTGAAGAAGCGTACAGGATACCCTACGAAACACTAAAGGTAAATAAAATGCATTATTTATACGTTTTTTCAATGTTGAAAGGTTTGCTTTGTAGCAGGGTCGCAGGGCGCTCTATGCTTCTGACAAGCACTGTATATACATACATACATACATATATATATATATATATATATATATATACTCTCTCTCTCTATCTCTATATATATATATATCTCTCTATATATATATCTATCTATCTATATATAAATATATATATATATACGGTATATATATATATATATATATATATATATATATATATATATCTATCTATCTATCTATTGCCAGATGCCTCAATCCCGTTTGGGGTGGCCACAAACAAATCGCCTCCAAGTCGCCCTGTCCCCCGCCATTTCACTGCCCTGCTCCCAACTCACACCCCCCTCTCTCATATACCTCTCCACCCCATCCCTCCATCTCATCCTCGGCCTCCCCCTCCCTCTTCCCCCCTCCACCTCACTCACATACACTCTCTTCGTCAGTCTTTCGCCCTCCATCCTCTCCACATGGCCAAACCACCTCAGTGTGTTCCTCATAACGCTTCCTATCACATCCACATCCACACCACAACGCTCCTTTATATCCTCATTCGTCAGCCTGTCTCTCCACGTGACTCCACAGGCTCCTCTTAAATAACTCATTTCCACTGCTCTCACTCTTGACTTTTGTCCTTCCAACAATTGCCAAGCTTCACTTCCGTACGTTAGAGTTGGTATCACAATACTGTCATGTAGTAACTTTTTCACTTCCATGCTCGCTTCCCTGTTTCTTATCACTGCTTTCAAGGAACCAGCAACCTTTCTTCCCTGCTGTACCCTTTCAAGCACTTCACCCTCCAAACCTCCATCCTTACTCATCACACTACCCAAATACTTAAACGTACTCACATTTTCCAATTCTTCACCATCTAACCTCGCTGTACATTCACTAACTTCACCTCTCTCAAAGACCATCACTTTACTCTTCCCTACATTCACCTTTAGGTTCCGTTTCTTACACACACTCTCAAACTCATCCACCAAGCCTTGCAGCTCCCCTTCGTCTTCACTCAACAACACAGTATCATCTGCAAACAACAGTACAGGGAGTTTCCAAACACTATCCTCTCTCACCAGGGCCACTCCAACATCCACTACCCTACCTTGTACCTCTTTTATTACTCCATCCATGTACAGATTGAACAACCATGGAGACATGACACATCCTTGTTTCAAACCAACTTTCAAAGAGAAAAATTCACTTAGTTCACCATCCACACGCACTGCAGCCTTCGCACCATCGTACATACTCTTCACAGCATTCAACAACTTCCCATCTACTCCATATATTCTTAACACTTTCCACAATCCTTGTCTATCCACCCTGTCATATGCTTTCTCCAAATCCATGAAAGCCGCATACAACTTCTTTCCCTTCTCTAGAAACTTTTCCACTAAAGATCTAAGAATGAATATCTGATCTACACAACCTCTTCCCTTCCTAAAGCCTCCTTGTTCTTCTCCAACTAATTTCTCTGTTCTTTCTCTAACTCTGTCTATAAGTATCCTACCATACACTTTTCCTATTATACTAAGAAGACAAATGCCCCTATGATTACCACACACTTCTTTTTCCCCTTTTCCTTTGTACAAGGGAATAATTATACCTGACTTCCAATCCTCTGGGACTCTACCTTCCTCCCAGGCCAATCTGCACATCTTCCACATCCATTCTACTACTATCTCTCCCCCATGCTTCAGCATTTCACCACACACTCCATCAACATATATATATATATATATATATATATATATATATATATATATATATATATATGTGTGTGTGTGTGTGTATGTATGTATGTGTATATATATATATATATATATATATATATATATACACAATAAAATCTCAAATTTCGGCAGTTTAGAATTCGATGATTCGAATTTAGATGCATTTTGCAGTGGTCTGCCTACCTCACTTTTCGATGCAAAATCACGAATTTTGATGCTGTCACGGGCTTCATAAGCAGAAACAGTCAAAGATCATCACCTTCTTCAGCCCAATTACTAGGGTGTTGCAAGATATAACCATCCAAGAGGGTGAGGAGGAAGATGTTGACACTGCAGATGTCCACATACTCAAGGATGATTTTCATTTTGAGGAATTTGGGTTGGATACCTCCACAGAGGAGGCTACATCAACTAAGTGGTCCACCCCTGCCACACACCACCAACACCAGCCAGCCAAGTGATAATATTCCATAACCTAAGGTTAGTAATGTACTGTACAGTGTGCTGTAACTACTGTAATAAAAACTGTGACAGGATACTGACAAACAGTAACAAATTTTGCTGTATTCTGCACTACAGTACAGTATGGCAATGCAGTGCAGAACTACAGTTACTTAACCACATTCATAGTTCATAAAGTTTACAGAGATTGTGGGCAAAAAATCTTGATTTTACGTAGTGAAGTCGGGAGGCCCTGGACCCAAACTGATTATTCCCATAAGAAGTTCAGTTTAAATTTTGATATTTTGAATTTAGATGTGGTTTTTTGGCACATATGTCCATCGATATTTGAGATTTTACTGTATATATATATATATATATATATACAGTACAATCCCTGCTATCCAGTATCCAGACAAACGGAATACTCAGAAAAACGGGAAAATTCAAGGGCTGGTAAAAACGTCAGTAAGTTATAACTGTACACCATTTTGAATGGACCGCCAAACCGCCGTTTTATCGTGTCACGCGAGGCTGGGTGAAGTTGGACTAAGCGAGGTGAAGGCATTTCTGGCTAATGTAAATCCCTAGTAAATCCTCTTAACCAGCCCTCCTCTTCCCTCTTTCCCCTACTTGAATTCAGTCATCCTCCACACCCTCCACAATTTCCACAAATCACCAGTCTGCTTTTTACCACCAGACAGTAAACAAGCTCTCTTGCTGTTGTGTTGCTTTGATGGACGGTAATTTCAACACTCCAAAATGCCTAAAGAGCAAACGAAACGTAAGCGTGTCGTGCTTACCTTGAAACAGAAGCTGGACATATGCAATAGACTTGAAAAAGGCAAACATTATAAAACACTGATGACTGAATATAATGTAGGAAATCCAACTATTTATGATATCAAGGCCCAAGCATCCAAGCTCAATGAATTTTTCATGAAAAGCGAGACAAGTAAGTCCATTGAAAAAAGGTATACTCTTCATTGTTCGAGTGGTTTTGCTTAGAAAGATCTAGGGGAGCACCTATTTCTGGTCCTCTTATACAAGAAAATGCAAGAGAGTTTCACAGTAAATTGAATACAGAAGTCGAATGTGATTTCGGTGTTGGATGGTTAAATCGTTTCAAAGACAGGCATGGAACTTGTAAACCAGATCATCTCGGGAGAGAGCAAATCAGCAAACGCCGGTGTTTTTCTTCCTAACGGACCAACTCTAACTTGCACCACATAAATTCATCTTAGAACGCATGTATGCTGGCAGAGATGAAAAAAAAAAAAAAATGTTAATAGGAATGAAGGTTTACTTTGTTGGAAGAAAAAAATATATGCTTGCACTTCATATGTACATCATGTATTTTATTTTGTGCAAAACAGCTGATTGGCGGCGGGTGAAGGGTGGAATGGTGGAGGTCAGTCAGGGCCGGGACCGTAAACAAAGATTGTGTGGGGGCACAGGTGTGATAATTCTACAGTGCAGTCTTAAAATCAGTTCACCAATAAATGTTCAAGATTTTATTTCTTTATTTTTCCACTTTTATGAGTACAGTACATACAACGAAGACTTCTGTAGTTAACAGAATGGTGCAAAACAGTGGCGGAATGGTGGCGGTCAGTTGGGGCCGGGATCGTAAACAAAGCTGATGTGGGGGCACAGGTGTCATGATAATTTACCAATAAATATTCAGGATTTTATTTCTTTAGTTTCCCACATTTATGAGTACAGTACATACAAGAAATTATTCGGTAGTTAACAGAATGGACGTGCATTTTTCAGTACCGGTATTGCAAGGCATTGCATGCACATGCATTATGACCATGGTGTGTGTTTACAAGGGAATATTTCAGGTGGAATCTCTTAGCGTGCCCCCTGATGTGAGTGGTGAGTACCTGATTTGTATTTACTGCTGTGATAATGATCGCCTTTGTATAGATTTGAATATCAGAACTACGGGAAAAATCTGTAACCGGGAAGGTAAATTCCCCAAGCCGCCCGGTTAACTGGGATTGTACTGTATATACAGTAGAACCTCTCTCATTCGGACTACATGGGGGGAAGGGTTGTCTGAATTAGCAGATTGTCCGGACCATCAGGGTATTCTCCAGTTCATACCAAAAACTATCTACATATGGTATGTTTGTTAATTATTAACATATGTTGCATATGTCAACCCTACATAACTGCAAAACATGAAAGGATACGAAAATAACCAAACTAATCATGTACGATAGTTTTGTATTGCATAATTTACAGGTAAGGCCATGACAAGAAACTAGCCTACATTTTAAATTGTAGTAAGTGACTAAGGCCCGTGCAGGCAAAAAAATAAATTAATTAGTTAACTGTAATATTTGGAATAAAAATAAAACTTATGTAGGCAAAAGATACATTGTCATCTTTGGCATGTTGATAACGCCCATATGGGCAAGAAGCTAATGTTTGATGTATAAGTAAAGCACATTTAAGTACAAAAAATAACCTACAGTAATCACTAAACACAGCAGAATA